>NC_134706.1:81261528-81301528 GCF_043290135.1 Rhipicephalus microplus
GCTTATACAATACTTACATCTAGCAGGGTTGGTTATCTCAATAACGTTGGCAGGAGCCTTTTGCTACATGGTTGTGCACATATACGCGAACAGTATTGCGTTAGAACCTGTCTAAAATGCCAATTCTTCTTTTTAAATCATGGCAGATACGTGTTTCGGTTATTGTGAGTTTCAAAGTCAAGTTTTTAAGTGTTTTAATTTCGAGTTTTTGTTTGTCTGCTCTAATTACTGTTGTGCCTAACATATAGAAAGAGCCCTTTGGTTCCCCCAGCTTTCGTTCCCAAAAATCGTCCTGTTTTGGTACACTGGCTGCCTTATCGTAGTATAGGAGAGTTTATTGGTTCGCCGCTAGCTGGCGATAAGATCGCGTGCTTCAGGATATCGCCAAACAGTTTTTCCCCCTTGCAGTCATAGCTGCCTGCGGTACAAACAGTCCCAGGTGTAGTTGCGTATATATACACCCCATACTGTGAACCAGGGAATGACTTCCGCTGTAGCTCAGTTTGTAGACCAGCGGGCCCATTATTCGAAGCAGCAGGTTCGGTCCTGCCCATGGCAAATTGTCGTTTCGTCCACTCATACTTACCTCGTGAATGCCACAAATAACATCCGTACACTTTCTTTGGCTTTCTTGCTAGTTTTGTGTTGTGCCCGACGAGCCCTTGAATTTCCCATTCGTTCATTGCTGATTTGCTACTTGTAATTTTCTATTTGTAAGACTGCATTTAATTTAGCACCCTACATGCATGAGTTGCAATTAACTCTCTTTAAATGTCAAATTTGCCCAACAGTTTCTAAATACTCCAATATTGCATTCCAGGAAACACAATGACCGTTTTACATTATAAATTATACATTATAAATTTAAGATGCACATGCGATTTTGATTTTGTTTGTAAGAGCAAACAAGTCATACTTTCGGCATTGTCCTCAAAAAGTGGCTCACTTGCAGAGCTATCGAACAACGTCATGCCTTAGCAGAAGTTCTTGGCTGCAGTCTTTCGCAGCAAATAAACAACAAAGAGTTTGAGGAAGTCTTCTTTGTGTATAGTATAGCAATCAGAATTATTATTTTGACTTCTCTTGCGCCCGTGTATTTATGCTTAGTCTTTTCACATTATTACCAACCAACTAGCCTTGCTCGCCATATTCTATTTTGCTATTTCTTCATTAGACCCATGAACCGGCGAAATGAAACTTGCGTCCGAATGTGTACATCGAGCCTTAATGAGTTAAACGACTTCATTAAATCAGGTGACTAATGCGTTCATTGGATTCTTCCCAGGGGCATTGTCTTTACACACACCCTCTGGGTCACGCATTCAGAAGATCACCTTGTGGGCATCCACACAGGATTTCATCAAGTAAGCACTTTCTCATACCTTTAAGAGCAATATTGAACAAAGCAAATCTTGCTTCAAGTACATTTACTCGCAGAAATCCTTCTCTGAAAAAGTTACCATTGGCACGTCTGAGTGTTCTCATACCTAACACCCACCATATAGTGACATGACAGCTGTGGCGTAGCGCTGATGTCAGCTAATACCCGTGCCACACGGGCAGAGAATGACATTCGTCCGAATGCCATTCGCCACCAAAGACGCACCTGCTGTGGTCGATTGCCAGCTATGCTAAATGCATACATTTTGGTACGGGAGAAGCATCCCGAACATTAAAGGGGTACTGACACAAAAACTTTGGCCTCGAGTTTTTCTGCTGCAATGTGTTGTTGGGGGCCTGTTAGTTATGACACGACACATCGTTTGCTGCAGCACGTGACGGATAATTAATTACAAATCCGTCATTATTAATCAATCTCATACCCCTGTCACACGGGCACCCGCGAAGACCGTTTAACTCCCTCGTCCTTACGACAACGAAGATGCGGTCCGTGTCACACGGCCACCCTTACCCAAACGAAGGTAAACGAAGCGTTTCGCAAAGGACGTTCAACGATCTACCTTAACAGCGAAACGAGGTACTCTCATCCCCAGCAGTCTAGAGATCAGAGAAAAATTTCGAGCACTAAGTGGCTGCAGTGAAAGAATAATACATTTTGGCAATCTTAAACGTTCTTTCGGTGCAGTACTCATTCACAACGCGTGTTTGTTTACATATATTTACGCCCGCAAGAGTTCACTTACTCTCAACACCGATGCTCTACACTCAGTGCCTCGCACGTGGTGCCTCGCGAGTCGGGCCGGCCGGCGCCATCGAAAAATATTTCGTCCATGCGTGTGGTTGTGGTCGTCGCTGTGTCACTCTTGGCTGAAGAACACAAAATGTGCGCTCACGAGGCAAGGAAGCACAAGAACTTTCGTACCCAAACATGAACACAGGCAACAAAACAACTAAAAGCACAATGTGGCTAGCGTCACTAGCGGCATCGCTACATTTAGCGAATTCGTTTTTCTTTGAAAATGTTTTTATGCTTTGTTAGCCTCTTACCTCCTTAATAATGGTTTTTTGTAAAAACCCTAGAACGAGGATTCACAAAAAAATCAATAGAGATGAAATTAGAATACTTTTCCGAAAATCAAATAGCGCCAGCTGAGTCCCCTCGCGCCAACTGTTACAACCTTTCCATTGCCGTGTGACACTGCCACAACTCCTTCTCCGTCGAACCACCTAGGGGAGATTGACGTTGACGGTGTTCAACGGAGTTTAGTGGTGGCCGTGTGACAGGGGTATCAGTTTCGGTTTGAGAGAGTTCCAAAAACTGAGTGTAACTGTCGCCACCTAGCGTGTGCAGCTCTTGACCACGTCAGCACACAGAACTTTGACGCACTCCCGCACAGTCCGCATAAAGAATTACTTTGGAATAGAAAATGGGACTGTAATGTCGCCAAACACAAAACTTTCTAAGTGTGCGCCACGGCTACGCACTCGCAACCAGCCGCTGAGAAACATAGACTTCGGGAACTAACGTGGGAAAAGAAAAGTAGTGGCTATGACGTCATCATAACTTGTTTTGTTGACCACAGCGTGGTGACGTGAGGGAAATAGGGAGTAACCTCGGGGTCACCTCCGAGGGTGTCTATATAGCGCTATGGAGTCGGTCGCTCGCGCGAACTTCAAAAGTAATTTAAAGCATCTTCCAACCTATATTGACTGTTGATATCTTGCAGATGATATACGAATGTTCACGAGAATCGACCCCGCAGGCTATCAAGGCCCCAAAATTTTTGTGTCAGTATCTCTTTAAGAAAGTGTAGCACTTTAAAAAGATTTAGTAAGTGCTAGGCAAAGGCATGAGTGCACCTAACTTGGTTGTTTGGCGAGCCACAGTATTTGACAAGTGACAGTGGTAGATCGACATGCTTGGCGCTCACTGTCTGCAGTTACACTCACTAACATATAAGGCTGTTGACGTGTCGGTGACACAGGCATTGTCTCTTGCAGCAATATAAAAGGCTTCCACCAATTCGCGGGCCGTGTTATAACTGCTCCTACCCCAAATCTTAATCTCTCGGAAAATCGGTGAGCACTTGCGAGCTTGGCAAGGTGCGAGCAAATGTTAGTTCCCGTTATTTTTTAGTGAAAGCTCGTGTTACCTTGCACGGTATTTCACGCAACGCCCCCTATGGCAAACGCAAGATTTTCCACAAGACGGCGGTATTCCATAGAACGACGCCTGCAGTCTCAAATTTTACATACGCAAAAGCGTGTTTTCCGCAACCGCTTAATTTCTACTCACCAGAGGAGGTTCTGAGACAAAGCCCAGCCAGCTTACGTGGGGCGGACAACACCATGGGCACATCGTGCCTATGCTCGCTATCTTGTTTCAAGTTCTGGGAAATGCGATGCACATAAGAGGGCATCGCCTCTGGCTCTGGACGCCACCTGCGATGTAGGCCAGGGTCCACGCTTTGACGGGCTGCTTGGGCATCGCGCATATATTCTGCGGTGAAAAGATACCCCACAGCAAATAAACGCCACATGTATTCATTAAAACTATCTTACATTGCATGTGGGCATGATTTCCTGAAAGCGGAACGTAGACAGTTTGGCAATCCCCCTCTACACACTTAGAGTGCGCAGAATTGTAAGGCAAAAGGGCCTTCTGCGTTATAAATGATCAGCTAAAAGGAGACGTAGATCTAAAAACTGCAGCCAATTTTCGTCCATACATCGTCCATACATCTAAAAAAATTACCAAAACATGTTTCGTCAAAAGTACGATCTCAACATGGAATTAACGTCCGCAAAGAAAATGTAGCATAAAACCTCATTTTAATATCGCACTTCCTTCGTTGTAAAGACTCGTGGTCGGAGTGACAGTTGACGAGCTTCCCTGTTCAATTTATTTTATACAGTGCTTTCACTGTCGAATAGGGGTTCCAGGCTATTACTACATGCTCCTGCGTTCAGTATCGCAGTACCTTGTGCATGTCGAGGACTGTCAAGTGGCCCGTATGCTACTACAGGTCAAGCAGTGGGGCCTACTGGAGTCTGCGTTTGCGCCACGAGAGCCGACATCTACAGACATCCCATTACACCTTGACACTGAACAGGTTTTCCTCGTTGCCATCCTCTCAACACTGCCTCGTGCAAGTCTCGCGTACTTCGGGAAATACGGTGAACGATAGTGCGATTATGATTTAGGGGAGTGTAATGTTGGGCAGACGGTGTAGCTTAACGCGGTGCATAGCAGAGGGCGCGTAGCTGAAGAAGATTTGTGGTGCAAACAGACAACAAGTAAAGACGCCACCGTTTTGCCTAGTATTCGCTCATTTATAGATCTCGTTTTACGGTGCGAAACTTTTGTTAAAGTGGCCACGACACTGCAGCTGCTTTAACTTGGCTTGAAGACGACGCTCTCTTCCGTGCAGCGCATGCCGCACAAGCTATGGCAAACGGTGGTGTTCGAGGGCTGTACACTCTTAATCTGGTAACGCTTGAAGGACTGGATATAGCCAGAAAACCGGACATTTTTTGTCTGGTTTCCTGGATATAGCAAGTGTTTACCCAGTGCCTGATGAAGGGTGCAGCGGATTATATCCAGTGACTTCAGGGCTCATCTTGCTCTGAAGCATTGTTTTACAATGTAATTTTCATAATGTACAAGCACAATTGAATGTAAGCTATTTTTGGCTGAAAACCACGAATTGTCTGGCTATTGTTCTGGACCCCTTTAGACAATCTGAAATGAGTTTTGAAACTTTGTACAACTTTCGGCTTGGTTCACGTGCGGCTGTGCTGAAACATGCTGGCTTTTCATGGCACTTGCACCAAGTAGCTTTGTAGCTATGACACTGTGCCCATAAAAATTACGAGAAAAACCTCATTGGCCGGTACAACAACACCAACATAGGCTGCATTTAACTGAGACCGATAGGCAAAACACTTCTGCAGTTGTAAACTGAGGAGCCCGTTAGGAACCCCACTTCGTGAAGTAGCCCGAAGTCCAGCATACGTGTCGTCTTGTCATATTTCTGTAAAAGAATCTTTAATTTTATTATTTCTACTTGGTAACGATACATATGTCTATGCAGCTTCGCGAAGGGGTGGCCACATCTAGACCATGGACTGCAAAACTGGGAACCATTGTCAAGGAGGTGCACAGTCGGTGATCCGCCGGGGACCGCGAAAACAGCCATTGTTGTGGGGAGCTTCGTTATAGCAGGAACTTGATAGCAAGAGGATCCCATTATAGGCTAGGGTTGTTGCATGCTCGCAGTATATTGCAACTTGCCGTGCTTTCTTTACTGCCCGAAACATTCAGGTTTGCGTGGTAACTCAACATGTTTTTCAGTGCTTATAACTTCTCTTTGCTCAATGAACTTCCACTCGTGCTCGAAACACTTACGTACGAAATCTACTGTAACATTCACTGGAAGTATTAAAATAAATTACTCTATTGGGCAGAAGTCGCATTATAAATGCTATCATTGTAGAAACAGTAAGTCTATATTTCTTTATAAACTTAATTCAGTGAGCCACTCAAACTATATAATAGTTATCTGATGGCAGCTAGCCTTTCCAAGGAAAAAAAAATTAACGCCTTCAAAAACACCCACGTCAAACATCGTGTTTAACACTGCGCTACCTTCACCAAAGCATTTGCATGTAGCAAAGTATTCACTAACGAATATGCTTAATTTACAAATGGCGGAAAGGTTGTGGTCGTTTTAATGTCAATAGTGCACAGAAGTCGCCAAGTGAGGGTGTTGTCGCAGAAGGTTATGCGCTGTCTACCCACCTCAAGCTCATTGTTTACATTGGCCAAACGACTGCAACCACGTCTTGCCTCGGTGGATAAGCTGGTGGATTTTTCTTGCAGCTGTGCATCTGACGCAGAATGAACGGCCCCGCAGGTTCCTGGTGCATTTCGTCCAGCCCTTGCTCCACCAGCGATGAAGTCTCCGGTAGATGGTCCCTCAGCCGCTGTTCCGCCGGCTCGAGCCTACTGTGTAGTCTTGATCGATGTTTGCCCGGTGATCCACATGCGGTGACTTGTGTGAGTAAGTCCACGTTGAATATCTATAGATGTGAGGGAAGAAGACAAAGAACAGATTCGCGACTTCATTTGTGGCGGAAAGCCCACCCAGGCTAACCCAGGAGCACCCGTATGCCAGAAAATAAACATTTATAAACCGTGACGAAAAATTGGCCCCGGATCTGCATGTTACATTGCAAATGCCTTAGAAAGACAATAGTCTTGCGTCTCGTGAGAGTGAACAAAAAATTCTCTTGATGTTCTGCGCAAGAAAATCGGCGAATGGTATACTGGAGGCTCTGCGTTAGAGTGCCTCGAGCGCGCAGCGGAGGCGAATGAGCATCGAGACACGATATACACGAGCGCCATCTGGCAGTTATCTTCGAAAACGAAGGAAGGCATGCGCGCCTGCGGAGAAAGATGCGTGCCATTCTAGGAGACGATAAGGTGTAGAACGCAAAGCGACGGGCAGATGCCACCACCGTGTTGTTTTAGCAAAGCGTTGGTAACACTTGCCTTTTTGAGCACCACGCTGCGCTGTTTAACGCTAAGGTCCTTAGAATTACTTGTGTGTGTGCCTTCTTTAGTATAAAGGCACACATACAAAACATCGACGTGTTGTTATGGTACCTCATATATGCGCAATGATTGCTTTTTAAGTGACAATCGCACAAGTATGAACGCTGAAGCTTCAGCAATATTGGTGGGCGCTGCGGATGAGGTCGGCCGTTTGAGGTATAGTTAAAGGCGGACAAACAGACATATGTACAGACAGACAGATAAAAATTTTTTTGTTTTAGAACTGCCCAGATCGTGAGATGGAATCTCGGTTACCACGGCTGCCTTTTCGATGGAGGCAGAAATGCTGTAAGCCTGTGTGCCCAGATTTGAGTGCACGTTAAAGAAGCCCAGGTGGTGAATATTTTCAGAGCCATCCGCTATGGAGTTTCTCATAATCATATGGTGGTTTTGGGACGTTAAACTTCACATATAAAGCAATAAAGAAAGTGCACAGAGGGAATTAGCTCCAACGTATGCTACAGGAACTGCAAAACGGTCTGGTAGTACAAAGTTTTTTTGATAGGTTCATTCATACAATGGCTGATTTAATTCGTGAATCTCTCATTTAGTAAGGCTTGGTTGTTTATCGTCCCAATTTCTGGGACAAACGAAGTTCGTTTGTCAGACCAGACAACAATAAACGGAGCCAAGTCAGCGCTTGTATTATAAAACACTTTCCATAATTCTTACCGATCGGCACTTAGCCTTCTGTAATACAAAATTCGAATTGGACACTCAAGGGCTACACAATGGACAAACTTCGGTTTTTACCATATTGGTGAGATTTGGATGTGAACACTCGCTTGAGAGCTAAGGTTACTGCACCTGTGAATTTCGAGTGAGATTCGACTAGTATACACACGATATTATAAAAAATACAGCATATCCACGGAGAGAATTATCAGTGCTGCAGAGCGTCCGTCAGTCTGTCTGCCCTTGAAACCACTAACTTAATCTAGTGATATCTCCAAGGAAGGATGTATGGATGGATATGGCTGTACCCTTTAGATCGGGCGGTGGCTAGCGCCACCAAGCCGTAATACTTAATGAACCAAAAACTAGATTTAGTTTTTATTTCCCTTTAAGAAGTGAGGTTGAGGATTCGTACTTTGCAGTGAAGCGTTTATTTTCACTCGTGCCTTGACTTTAGCCACCAATCATATAACCTCCTTCTAGTTAATTCTACCCGCTTAAAGTCTATTTTGCCCTTCCTGTCCCTAAATCCAACTGCTTTGAAAAACTCTGCGTCATCATCCTGAACTATAGGGCGAAGCCCTTTACAGAACATTATCAAGTGTTCGGCAGTTTCTTCTTCCTCTCCACACGCACTGCATACCGTGTCTACCCCTTCGTATTTGGCCCGATATGTCTTGGTTCGCAATACTCCCGTCCTGGCCTCAAACAGTAGATAACTACCCCGAGTATTATTATAGATCCTTTCCTTGGCAATTTACTGCTTAAAAGTTCGATAGGCCTCTAGTGCGGACTTAATCATGCCAATTCTCCGCATATCGGTCTCAGCTTTCTTCGCCTTCTTCTTAACCGATAATTCTTTTTGGTTTGGCCCCCTACTGTTTTCTAAGTATTTATCAGTCAACTTTCTGGTTCGCTTCCTCCATTTTGTATCGAGATTCTTCATGTACAAGTAGCTAAATACCTTCCTAGCCCAACGCTCCTCCCCCATTTCTCTCAATCGCTTCTCAAATTTTATCTTGCTGCTAGCTTCCCTGCCCTCAAATGATGTCCATCCCATATCACCTTGTACTCCATGATTTGGTGTATTCCCGTGAGCTCCTAAGGCAAGCCTACCTATTCCACGTTGCTTAATTTCTAATCTTGCTTGAACTTCTGATCTCTTGCACAAGACATGCACAAAGTATCTTATGCACAAAGTATAGGTTTCAAGCGACAAATGTGGACAATCTCTGTGCTGGGGTAGCGGCGGTCTGTTGGGGCGACGAGTGGTGTGACACGGTAATTAACTGGCGAAGTCTGTTCTAAAACAATGTAATGCCCGATGAAGCGTGGTTGGAATTTGTCACAACGACCAGGAGTGCGAATGGGTGTCAAAAGCAGCACCTCGTCACCTAGTTGGAAAGACACAATGCTGTGGGATTCATCATAGATGATCTTCCGCTCGTGCTGTCTCGCTTCAGTATTGATGCGAGCCTGATGGCGATACTGGGCCAGGCGGGAAGTGTATTCTTCGCTAGAAGACTGACATGAATTCCCATGGCTGCTAAAGAAGGAGACGTCGAGAAAGGTAGTCGGGGTGCGTCCGTACACGAGGTTAAACGGTGAGTAGCAAGTTGTTCGCTGAACGGCGGTGTTGTAAGCGAATGTCAGGAATGGTAAAAGAGTATCCCAGTTTTTGTGGTCAGGTTGGACGTAAACGGCTATCATGTCTGCAAGGGTTCGGTGAGATCTTTCTGTGAGACCATTTGTCTGAGGGTGGTAGCTTGAAGCTGTCTTGTGAGTAGTTCCAGAGGCACGCAGTACTTCATTTACCATTTGTGACAAAGACACTTTGCCGCGGTCACTAAGCAGTACACGAGGAGCCCCATGACGCAGTATTATTGCGTGAAGAATAAAGTCTGCAACGTCCACAGCTGAGCCTGTAATAACAGAGGAAGTCTCAGCGTAGCGTGTCAGGTGGTCCACGGCGGTCACTATCCATCGTTTGCCAGCAGATGTGACGGGGAGAGGCCCGTAAAGGTCAACACCTACAACCTCGAACGGCATTGAACGGCACGGAAGTGGCTGTAGAGGTCCAGCAAGTGCAGACGTGGGGAGTTTTCGACGCTGGCATGGGTAGCAGGAGCCAACGTACCGCGCTACACTAGAAGAAAGGCCAGGCCAGTAATAACGACATCGAATGTGGTCAAGAGTTTTTTTAAAACCAAGATGACCAGCAGTCAAGTCGTCGTGGAAGGCTTCGAGCACCTGAAGTTGAAGAGAGCGTGGCAGTACAGGAACTTAGCGCAGACCGTCAGAGTAATAGACGTGGTGCAAGAGAACCCCATTGTCCAGCTTAAAGTCCAGGAGTTGACGACGGAGTCGCGCGTTTGGTGGATGAGAAACTCCCGAAAGGTGGTCCATCATGCGTCTGCAGTATGAATCGGACCGCTGGTGGGAGATAAATGTTGGCTCGTCGTCCGAAGAGGGTTGCCTTATTGATGCGAGCGTATGAACTTTGGTAGATGTGGCGCTTGAGTTCTCACATGGGTAGTTGGAAGCGGGCAACGAGGTAAAGCGTCGGCGTCTTGATGTTTTCTGCCTGACTTGTAAGTTATGTCAAAGTCGTACTCCCGCAAGCGTAGTATCCACCGACCCAAGCGTCCGGACAAATTCTTCAGCGCAGAAAGCCAACATAAGGCATGGTGGTCCGTAACGATTGTGAAGTGACGGCGTGAAGATAGGGACGGAACTTCTGGACCGACCAAACCACAGCCAAACACTCTTGCTCAGTTATAGTGTAGTTCTTTTTGGCAGGGGTGAGTACGCGACTGGCATATGCAACAACTTTCTCTAGGGAAGACTTGTCGCGTTGTAGAAGAACGGCTCCTATACCAAGGCCGCTAGCGTCGGTATGGAGGATAGTCGGCGCGGCTTCGTCAAAGTGGCAGAGCAGAGGTTCAGACGTGAGTGCCCGATTCAACAGATTGAATGCCGTTAGACATTCTTGAGACCACAGAAAGGGGACGTTGGAAGCAAGTAGTTGGTGTAATGGAGCAGCAATAAAAGCAAAGTTCTGGATAAACTGGCGAAAATAGGAGGCGATGCCAAGGAAACTGCGAAGCTCCTTTGGTTTTTCGGGACGCGAAAAGTGAAGGACTGCAGAAATCTTGTCAGGGTTGGGCCGGATGCCATCTTTTCTTACGACGTGTCCTAAGACCTTGATAGATTTGCTAGCGAAAGAGCATTTCTTAGTGTTTATTGGAAGCCCGGCGCCGGCAAGGCACGTCAAAACTTGATCAAATCGTTCTAGGTGCTCAGGAAACGTTGACGAAAAGATAATAATGTCGTCCAGGTAGCAAAGGCCACTTTTCCATTTAAGGCCGCGCAGCATGGTATCTATCATGCGCTCAAAAGTCGCGGGTGCGTTGCAGAGCCCGAAAGGCATCCCGTTGAATTCATATAGCCCGTCGGGGGTCGCGCATGCCGTTTTCTCCTTATCGTCTTCATGCATGGGGATCTGCCAGTACCCAGAACGCAAGTCGATGCTTGAAAAGAATTCCGCGCTTTGTAGGGAATCAAGGGCGTCGTCAATGCGTGGCATAGGGTACACGTCCTTGCGTGTGATCTTATTGAGCGCCCGGTAGTCCACGCAAAACCGCACAGAGCCATCCATCTTATGGACCAAAACAATAGGAGACAACCAAGGGCTAGAGGAGGGACGGATGACTTCCCGTTTAAGCATGTCCGCAACGTTTTCTTCTATAATTTTTCTTTCAGTTAGAGACACGCGGTAGGGTCGGCGGTGTACGATAGATGTCCCAACAGTTTGAATTCGATGTGTTGTAGTATTAGTGCGGCCCAGCTTAGACCAGCAAATATCGAAAGAATTTGCATGTTTCTGTAACAATGCGAGCAGCTGCTGCCTCTGTGATTATGTCAATTCGCTGCTGATAGCGGTGGTAAAGGCGGAGGAAGAAACATGCTCACCGAGGCAAGGTTCTTTAGATGCGATGGCCCGAAGTGGCGAGACAAATACAGACTCGAAGTCAGCAACACTGGCCACAGGAGTGCCCTGAGGCAGTAAGATCTTCTCCGGTGTAGATTTTACAGCGGTGACAAGTGCAGAGCTATTGCATAAACGAACGACACCGGATGGAAGAACTGTACCTTTGCGAACGCAAAGTGGTGACGGTGAGACCAATACATCCCCGTGATAGATGTCGTTGGACGTAATGCTGACAATTTGCTCTTGTAGTGGCGGCAGTTCGATATCTTTTGCAGCGACCAGACGAAGTGGCTTCTGATTGTCGTCGTCAAGCATGTAGTCGGTGTCAGCGAGGTGAACGACGCGTTGTCCAAAACATATCGCCGCGGAAGCAGATGATAGAAAATCCCACCCTAAAATTAGTTGGCGAGAGCAGCGGGACAGCACAGCAAACTGGACATGATGGCGGATGTCGTCGATGAAAACACGCACAGTACAAAACGCGGAAAGGCGAATGACGTTCCCCTGGGCAGCAAATAACGTGAGGCCATCGTAAGGCGTCATTACTTTCCTATAATGTTCACACAAATCAGCACGTATCACAGACAATGTCGCACCTGTGTTCACCAAAGCATCGTTTCGAACTCCTTCCACTTCCACAGAAACCATGTTACACGGGCCTGATGGAGGAATTACAGTTCTAATTCCGAATGCAGTTTTTCCTCCACAAACTGCATCACTTAGCTTTCCGAATGAATATCAGAGGTGAATGAGGCAGGCCGAAGTGGGGAAGTGGAACGGCGGAAGGGCGAAGGCGAGCGGCGTCTCGTGTTTCGGCTGTTTCGTGGTGCAGTCGATGCAGGAGGAGATGGAGACCGGTGCGGGAGAGACGAATAACGCCGATTTTGATAAGACGCCCCGGTGTACAAATCCCATTCACGCATGTCGTCCCGACGCTCATCTTGCTGGCGCTTTCGGCAGAAACCAGATATGTGGCCGCGATAGCCACAGTAGTAGCATACAGGGCGAGACGAGCGCCACGGTGGGGAATAGAAGACAATCGGGGCACCTGGAGATAGCACGGTCAGGTGGGCCGAAGGGTCAGGGGGCACGAAATGGTAGTTCACCGGGGGAGTGGCAGCAACTGACGCGTAGGATGGACGCGGCAATGTCGCGTGAGCGTCGCTGGGAGGCACGGCAGCAACTTGAGGGTACGTGGATATAGGGTGAGATGCAGGTGGCTGTACGGGCGCTGAGCCAGTCAGGGTTTTAAGTTGCTCCCTGATGATGTCACGTAAGGGCATTCCAGAAGGCTGTGTAGGTCGCGGTGTAGGAGGTGTGAAGCCCATGGATCGCAATTCATCGCGTATAATCTCCCGGATGAGGTCACGCAGATGGCCATCTGAGGTGGAGTGGTGGTCGCCAATGTCCGGTTGAAGGCGAATGGAATCCAGCACATCAAGGCGCTGGCATGTCATCACGACATGAGCGATGGTAGCTGGGTTTTGCACAGCGAGGGCATTAAAGGCAACAGGCCCAATGCCTTTCAATATATGGCGCACTTTGTCCGATTCCGGCATGGATTGATTGACACGCCGGCAGAGTGCGAGGACATCCTCGATGTATGAAGTGTATGATTCACCGGGATGTTGTCGGCGAGTATCGAGTGTCCTCTTCGCGACAGCGGATCGAATGTCTGGTGTCCCAAAGACGTGTCGCAGCTGCTGCTGGAAGGTAGCCCAGTCGGGTAAGTCAACGACGTGGTTAAAATACCATGTCTTCGCAACTCCGATCAGATAAAAAGGCACGTAACGCAGTTTGGCGGCCTCGTCCCACCTATTAGCGGCACTTACGCGGTCGTAGTCATCAAGCCAGTCTTCTACGTCTTCTCCCCGAAGACCAGCGAGGAGCGGGGGTTCCCGCTGATGTCCGTGTATGTAAGTAGGAGGGGCAGCTTGTGGCGGTGCGTGGTTGATGACATCAGTGCCGGCAGGCTCGGTCTGGGACATGCTGCCTGACTGTTGGCGCAAGCGGCGGCCTGAACGAAGCTCCAGGGTGTATAGCGGGCTGCGGGAGGTCAGAGGACCAAAAATTCACCTCCACCACGTATGAAGTCTTGGTAGTCTTGCCTGCGTCAGCGTTTATTTGAGGAAAGACCTCGCAAAACGAACGGGCAGAGCCAGTACACAGACGATGACGATGACGATGATGATGATCGAGAGTGGCAATGAGGACAAAGAGACAAGCTGATGATGGTGATTGTGATCATGTGGGAATGATGACGATGTAAGTAACAAATGCCCACAATATATATATATATATATATATATATATATATATATATATATATATATATATATATATATATATATATATATATATATATATATATATATATATATATATATATATATATATATATATATATATATACGGGAGGAAAATCGAAAAATTTGGGAAAAGTTTCGATCTCTACCCCCCTCCCAGGCAACGCCTCTGGTCGACTTGCTCAAGGTAAGCCCGGTATCCGGGCGCAAGCTTGGCTATGGTCCACAGATGGCTCACATGAGAGGTTGTCAGAATCAGGGTTGTCAATGGTAGCTACTGTGCGTAAAATTAGTTTCCTTTAGACCCGTTTGGCGATGAATATTTTGTGTTGGCGCCTTGACTATTTACTAGCCACTCCTAAATTGCTGATGCGACTTATTCAGAATGGTTTCATTGATTCAACGATAGTAAAGCCTCTGCTCGAAACACCACTCGTGTTCTGTTTGGCAAAAAAAAAAGTTGGCGAGGAAATAAAATGACATGGTTACTTTGCCTACATGCTCGTGTTCTGGCACATTTTTCTGCTCCATTCAATCGCAACTTTCGTCAGAATGTAAGCCGTCCTTAGGGAAGCTAGGCAGACTAACCCCCGTATTCACAAACGTTCCTCGACTCGACTCTCACCCTTCACTTCACAGAGTTGAGCACTGCGCCACTTCTCGGCTGAAAATGACGCTGTGCTGCTTGAGAATCGCACCACATTAACGCTGATATGCAGTGACTTGCCGTGCCAAGGGAGGGTGCTTCCATCGGCTTTCTCAAGTGAAGGTGAAGCGTTGAGTGAAGGGAGCTAAAGGAGACCGAGAACTTCTCGGCCGCACCCATGGTACGAAAAATATCCCGATGTCGCAGTGGAGGGCCGCCAGTGAGCACATAGACATTTTGACGTCGTTGTCCTAAAGTCGGATCCTGCATAGGTTGGTTTACGAGTCGGTCGAGTAGGTTTATGTGCCCCGCAAGGACACCAGAAAGAACGTCATGGACATCATACAGCCACTTTGTATTAAGCATTGTGCCCGTACACTTTTCGCTCTGTTCGTGTAATGCCTAAATACCGCGGTTTTTGGTGGACGAACACTAGATATAAAAAGAATTCTAAAAATGTTTCCAGACGGACTCGTCGCATGCTTTACGTACAATACGCCCACCTGCGCAACAAAGCTCCTGCATGACTATACAGGCTTAGCAGAAATCCAGGACGCTTAGAATGACGCATATAGGCACAATTATAAAGCACTTATTTTTGCATTTGTGACTCTCGCGGACAAAAATAATCCATCTTCAGATACGTCCTTTGTCTCGGACTTCCTAGGTGACGATTTCAAATCGCGTGCGCAGCGATTGCTGTCGGTATTTGGAACCAGCTGTCAAGCTTTCACATTTACCAAAAGGTCTATCTCTCTTTAAGAATTATTTATCGAACAAGTGGTTAGAACATTTCTGCAAACTATCAGTTTTTGCTTTAATTAGCACAACAGAATGTCAAGCAAAAGATTTTTTTTTCATTA
This sequence comes from Rhipicephalus microplus, assembly GCF_043290135.1. Classification (NCBI taxonomy): domain Eukaryota; kingdom Metazoa; phylum Arthropoda; class Arachnida; order Ixodida; family Ixodidae; genus Rhipicephalus; species Rhipicephalus microplus. The sequence goes on from NC_134706.1 coordinate 81,277,028, forward strand.
TTGCTGGGCTGACGGTTTCATGAGAGTTCCGAAGTTACCTGCTTTGGCAAGATTGCTTTAATATTGTGCATTCTTGGTGGTTCCAGTGAATCGTCACAAAGCCGAGAAAAGTAGAGGAGCGGGACGGTGACCGACGACATCAACCAGGACATTCCCTTTTTGACCACCGTGTTGGACAGCTCAAACTCTTGATGCATTATTTTACGGTAGGCGTGCTCTTGGGCCCAACCTGCACTGTCATCTTAAGATCAGGCCCTGGCAATCTCATCTCTGAGCAGGCGCTTGGGTGTATAGTCATGCCGATTTAGCGTAAACGATGCTGCCGTGACAGCGCAGACTGCATTCTCTAGCGAAGACGGTGCGCCTTGCTGAAAACTCGCCACCCCCGAAATTTCCCCCTTAACCCCTGCTGCAAGAAAAAGCCATTAGTCCAAAAAATTTTCCCATGTTATGGTCGATTTAAGGGGCACATGAATGTTCAGGGAGTGCATTGCCAGAAGCCACTTCCGCAGGGCTGCGGGAGCTGGCCGATATATTCTTACGAGACTCTCCGTTTCTCCTCCTCAAAAACGAAAACAAAACAAAACAAAAACAAAAAGAGTTTTAGGTGGCCAGATGTAGAGTGGAACAAAATGTGGACAATTATTACTACAGTAAGGATAAATGAGAAAGTGACAACGAGTTCAATGAGGACGAGAGTTTGGAAGTTGTTTGTGCGAAGAGGAGGTTCCCTTTCAGGCTAGCTAGCATTCATGACAGACAGAAGCAGTAACTGCTGGGCATTGCAGCTAAGCAAGAAAGGTTTTCAGTTTAGGATCAATCTTTTATTAAACAGAGAATTATTGAAGGGTCAAAAAGCCATTGGTGAAATACTACAGTGCTGCGGACCTTTACAAGGGCCCATCTTCAGCTTAGGGTTAAAAAAATCTACGATATAGGCAGAGGCACATGTCAATGACTGACCATCATAACATTCATGTGACGTAGTGTTTCGAACACTGAAAAAAAAACTAAAGTAAACGCGACTATGTCTGGTTTGCATATGTTTTATACTCCTTCATAATTGCTTTACTCGCATGCTACGAAGACAGGATAGCCAACAAAGGGACTTGGTTGATCCCTCATGCTTTCTTAACAGCAAAACTGCTCGGCGTGAATGTCGTGAGCCAAGATATCGTCATTCTGAGCCCGCACGTGCTTTCTTGTTCACCTTTTGCTTCGCTTTCATGGCGCGTGCGCCGATTTTTCCGGTGTATAGCGAGGGGGAAGCACAAATCGAAGGAGAGCTGTGAGGGTGGGTAGGAGGGCGAAAAGAAAAAGAAAAGAGGCATAGATACGTAAAAAAAGCTATAAAGAAACATGAAATCTTGAGGAAAAAAATCCGCACGAGTCACCGGTATTCAAAACTGTATATTTACTGTCTGAAAGCGAGTGTCTGAACCATTGATTTATTTATTTTTTGCTGAACCACTCCGCCACTCGAGCCAAGGCGGAGAGGTGCATAGCTTTCGTTTTTTAAATGCGATGGCATTTCTTGGCCTGGTCATGTCAGGCGTCTGTCGGTGTTCGCGTGCCAGCAGATGTTATCTCTCCGCTTTCACTTCCTCTCCCATAGCAACAACTGTGGGCGAGCACGCTTAACCTCGCCCCTAGCAACCGGAGCAGGTGATGCGGGCGGAGTAGCGGAGAGTGAGTGAAGAGGAGGAATGCACTCTGGAGTGTTGGGCGCACTCGCGTCGCTGGACTATGTGTGAAGAGAGTGTAGGAGAGAGTAGGTGCAGTGCTTCGCCGCTTCTTCTGTCAACGTTCCCTCTCTCTCTTCCCTGCGCCTGACTCTCCCTTCTGTTCACTCGTACGTATATATAGATGCATGGAGTGAAGCACGCACCTCACTCTCGACCGTTTGCTGGTGAATGAATGGGTAAATAAATGGTTACAGTACAGATCCTTGTCTCGTCATTAATTTACGTCATTCAAATTACTACGCTGTGTACTTTCGGCGCAAGAAATGCCTTCCAGTTTCCTCACGATTACCTTCAGGGAGGTGGGAGCAATGTTTGACGAGCACGTCTTGTCAAGCCGTGGTCGGCTTGCTGCAAGCGGATGGTGAAATCAGGTGATTGCATCATCACACTTAACCTAATTGGCTTTCTAAAGGTAGCCAGAGGTGCCTTCTACGTTCCGCTGCTAGCACAATCGTTCTGCAAATGCACAATCAGCCCGTTCTAGGTGCTTGTGTTTAAATCGCTAGCATGCGTCGCTGTGATAAGAGAGGATCGTAAAAAAAATCGGCTAATAGTGCGTAACAACCAAATAGACCAGACGTAGGAAGAAAGATGAAAGAAAATAAAAAATAAAAATATAGGCCTTTTAATTATTGCTCAGATCTTTCGATGGTGAAACCGTCAAAGCGCTGTCGTCAATTAGTTTGCAATTCTTTGCGTCTTTCAGTTAATCAGTTGATAAACTCTTATAGCATAATTACTTCTAGCTGTTTTCATAATCACTATTGCGAAGTCTTAAGTGGACCTAAGCTTAGTATGTGCTACACTATGAACTGCTTAGTTAGCCCTAGTTTGGCGTGACAGATGTTATCCCGGTGTGTCATATTGATGTTAAGTAACTGTTACTGTCCCCAATGTGTAACAATTTCTAAGTAACGGTAATTAGGATCTCTTACTTAAAAATCTATTTTAGCTTTTAATATTAAAAGTGACATATGATCGCGTTTTTTTACTATTATAGACACGTTCAGACAAGTTCCAAATTATTCGTCATGCATATTGCGGCCAAAGGCAAGTGGACGTTGCAAAGGCCTACGCATCCTCTGTGGACCGTTTTGTATATTCTTGCGCTCTATAGGTACCAATTCAAATGCAAACTATAAAATTTTTTTCAAAATAACATGCCTTTTACACTTATGACTTGACATGTGCTGTGTACAATGCTGTTCCATATTCTAGTAAAGTTTCGCTTTTGTCAACTTTCAGTTAAGTGATCTATTTCCCAGCGTCCCTTGACGTTCGCTCAAGTGAGAGTCAACTGTATTTTATTCAGCTAGCTTGTCACTGCGGTTGTCCACACTTACGCACCAACTTGAGATACGAGTTCTGCGCGCACGCATCGTGATCGATGGGGCTTAATGCAGCTTCATGTGGAAGGACGTACGCAAATATGCTGCAGAAGACAATAAGCTTGACCAAGTAAGGTTCGCAGTAAAGGAAGAGCCAGGTTTGCAGGCTAAACGTTAAGGCTATAACATGTTTCAAAGGGACCCATTCACCTGTGTTCTGACGCGTAAGTATTGCACTGCGCAGGAGATTGATATCGAGCTTCTATCGGAGCATTCTCACACTATGGTGCAGATACTGCCTTTCCGTAGGATAAATTATGCGGTTTATATACTGAATATTGCCACGTTTCATTTCCCAAGTTTTCGTTATTGTCCCAAAACACCACACGATTCTCAGCGCAAACCGCGCCTGCAGTTTTCCAGAAGGTTCCGGACTGTAGTAGATCATTTCGATACGATCACACCCACTGTGCGAACGGTACAGATTGTTCTGGAACCTACGCCACCGCCAGCGATAACGCTAGAACATTCGACGGCAAGCGTATAAATGCCGACGCGCTTCGCCGCTTGTCAGTTGTTGATCGAAGGCCGACGCTCCGTTCGCCGCTATCAGTCCGAGACTGCTATCTGTGCGAGACTGCTGCTGTAATTGGACTTTCCTTTTACCGGGCACAGGTTCGCCCAAATAAACAGTTAAATCCCAACACGAAGTCTCCTGTCTTCGGCCACGTCACGACCCCGTGACATCTGGTGGAGGTGCTGCTTCGTTCATGTACCGGACGCCCCCGTCAAGCCGTGAACCCAGCCCACGTCGCGGAGAAGACACCGACGCCAACCAGGAGCAGCGAACAAGCCGACGACAGGAAGGGCTACCACCGGAGTACGGGCTTCTAGAAGACAAGGCGCGGAAGACCAAGGCCATGACCGCGACTGCAGCGACAATGACAACTGCAGCATCCCAGCCCACGATGGTCATGCATCAACCCAGGGAACCACCAATTTTCCATGGGTCATCGTTCGAAGACCCTGAGTCCTGGCTAGAAACATACGACCGTGTGGCCGCCCTCAACCATTGGGACCATGACGAAAAGCTGCGTCGTGTGTTCTTCTATTTGGAAGACACCGCAAGGACCTGGCTCGAAAATTGGGAGTCGACGCTCCGAACGTGGGATATTTTCTGCGGCGCATTCCTACAAACGTTCGCGAGCGTCGCTCGCAAAGAGAGGGCCACTGCTTTATTAGAGACCCGGGTTCAGCTACCAAATGAAAATGTCGCCATTTTCACAGAAGAAATGACCCGACTATTCCGTCACGCTGACCCAGACATGCCTGAGGAGAAAAAAGTCCGTTTCCTCATGCGAGGGGTCAAACAGGAGCTCTTCGCGGGACTGATGAGAAACCCACCGAAAACCGTCCAAGAATTTGCAGCCGAAGCGACCACTATCGAAAAGACCCTGGACATGCGCACCAGACAGTATAATCGTCGCCTGACTGCAGAGTGCGCTGCTGCTTAAGCCAGTAACTCCGGAGACCTGCGTGAAACGATCCGAGCGATCGTGCGGGAAGAGCTGCGCAAGCTGTTGCCTTCGGCGCAGCCTCAAGTGGATTCAATCGCCGACATTGTGCGAGAAGAAGTTCGGCAATCGCTTCAAATTCCCCACGCACCGCTGCCCGAGCCGGAAGCTATGAGCTACGCCGCTGCACTGCGCCACAACGCTCCTCCCCGTCCATGCCAAAACGCCGCCCCATCGCACTTCCGTCCACAGACGCCACCACCGCCACCACCCCCACCAACGTCATACCGTTCGCCAGCGGCCCAGCGCAGTGCACCAAGGAAGACTGACGTGTGGCGCACCCCTGACCACCGCCCGCTCTGCTACCACTGCGGCGAGGCCGGACACACTTACCGCCATTGCAAGTACCGACAGATGGGACTGCGTGGCTTTGCCGTCAATGCACCGCGTCCACAGCCAGGAGAACGACCACGTGACATAGCCGACTACCTGACAGGAACTCGGTGGACACCACGAAGCCCTTCGCGTTCGCCGTCGCCCAGCCGCCACACGTCACCGCACCACCGGCAGTACTCTGGCCCAACGCGGGGCCGGTCTCCCAGCCCGTATCCGGGAAACTAAGGGCAGCAACCGGTGGAGGTGCGGTTGCTGTGCGACGAACTACCGAAGATCCTCCGACGACGACGACGCCGCGACGGAGCTTTCCGAACACAACGCCAACCAGACAAAGCCCTGACGGCGAAAGCTCACTTACCGAAGGTGGCCTGACGACGCAACATGGAAGCAGCGGAAGAAGCCGACGCAGCCGTGACCCGACGCCACGCCCTAACTGTAATGCGAGACGGCGAACTAGCGACCTCGACGTTCTTATCGACAGCCACAGTGTGACCGCTCTCGTCGATACTGGAGCCGACTATTCTGTCATCAGTGGGTCGTTCGCCGCAAAGTTAAAGAAAGTTAGGACAGCTTGGAAAGGCCCTGAAATCCGCACAGCCGGAGGCCATCTCGTAACGCCTGCAGGAATCTGCACAGCGAGAGTCACCATTAACGGCCGTATTTATCCTACAGACTTCGTAGTCCTACAGCGTTGCTCGAGAGATGTCATCCTCGGCATGGACTTCTTATGCCTCCATGGTGCTGTCATCAACCTAAAAACGAAGTCGATAACGTTATCCACAGAAGGAGCACTACCACCGCGCACGCCGTCAGGACACCATGCCTTGCATGTGCTGGAAGAACAAGTCACCATTCCTCCTCGCTCAAGCGTCATTATTTCAGTCGGCGCTCCTAAATCACATGACTCTGAAGGCGTCGTTGAAGGCAGTCGGCATCTGTTGGTCACCCGAAATATTTGCGTCGCAAGAGGAATTGCAGAGCTGCGGGGAGGAAAAGCAACGGTTATGCTCACGAATTTCAGCAATGAGTACAAACATCTGAGCAAAGGAACAACGGTCGCATACATCGAAGAAATTGTCGAAGCCACCAGTGCATTCGCCCTCGCCGGTTCTGCGGAACGTGCTCAGAGAAACCAAGCTCCTCCCATAGCTTTGGACGTCAATCCCAGACTTCCGAACGATAAGCAAGAACAGCTCAAGGCCCTGCTTCTGCAATACGAAGATTGCTTTTCATCGTCATCAAAAATTCGGCAGACCCTAATCACGAAACATCGCATCATAACCGAAGAAAATGACAGACCACTCCGTCAGAGTCCGTACAGGGTTTCGACACGAGAACGTGAGGCCATGAAAAGACAGGTTGATGAAATGCTGCGGGATGACATTATCCAGCCGTCCAAGAGTCCATGGGCATCCGCCGTGGTGTTAGTGAAGAAAAAGGATGGGACCCTACGTTTCTGCGTCGATTGTCGCCGCCTGAACAAAATACAAGAAAGGACGTGTATCCACTCCCACGAATAGACGACGCACTTGATCGGCCCCATAACGCCAAGTAGTTTTCGTCAATGGACCTCAAGACTGGCTATTGGCAAATCGAAGTCGACGAAAGAGACCGAGAGAAGACGGCGTTTATAACACCGGACGGCCTCTTTGAGTTTAAGGTGATGCCCTTCGGCCTTTGCTCAGCGCCTGCAACTTTTCAACGCGTTATGGATACAGTACTGGCAGGATTGAAGTGGCAGACTTTTCTTGTGTACTTGGACGACGTCGTCGTGTTTTGCTCGAGTTTCGAGGAGCATCTTCGGCGCCTTGAAGCTGTACTTCAAGCCATCAAGACTTCCGGGCTCACACTGAAGCCAGAAAAGTGCAGATTTGCGTACGAGGAGCTCTTGTTTCTGGGGCACGTTATTAACAATTCTGGAGTCCGTCCCGCTCTACGGAAAACAGCCGCTATCGCCGACTTCCCGCCGCCCACTGACAAGAAGGCGGTGCGCCGATTTCTGTACCTGTGCGCCTATTATAGGCGGTTCGTGAAAAACGTCGCCCGCATCGCCGATCCACTCACTAACCTCACCAAGGCCGACGTGGAGTTTAAGTGCGAAACGCTGCAGGAACACGCTTTCCAGGAGCTTAAACATCGCCTCCAGACGCCTCCGTTACTTGCCCATTTCGACGAATTCGCCGAGACAGAAATACATACTGACGCAAGCAGCGTAGGTCTCGGCGCCGTTCTTGTGCAGAGGACTGACGGACTTGAAAGGGTTATTAGTTATGCCAGCCGATCGCTATCCAAAGCAGAAGCAAATTATTCCACAACAGAAAAGGAGTGCCTCGCCATCATCTGGGCTACGTCAAAATTTCGCCCCTACCTCTACGGCAGGCCCTTCAAAGTTGTAAGCGACCACCACGCCTTGTGTTGGCTAGCCACCTTGAAGGACCCTTCTGGTCGCCTCGCACGATGGAGCCTGAGACTTCAAGAATATGACATTACTGTCATTTGCAAGTCCGGCAAAAAACACTCCGACGCCGACTGTCTCTCTCGTGCGCCTGTCGAGAAACCGCTACCCGACGACCCGGATGACGACTACTTCTTGGGAACGATAACTACCGACGACTTCGCTGAACGACAGCGGGCCGACCCGGAACTTAAGGCCCTAATAGAATACCTCGAAGGCAGGACCGCCGAAGTCCCGAAGGTATTCAAGCGCGCACTTGCGTCCTTCTTTCTACGAAACGGTCTTCTACAAAAGAAAAACTTTTCACCGCTTCGAGCTAAGTACCTTCTTGTGGTGCCTTCAGCTTTGCGACCAGAACTCCTGCAGGCCCTGCACGATGATCCGACGGCAGGGCACCTCGGTGTTTCTCGCACGCTCGCGAGGATACAAGAAAGGTACTACTGGCCACTTCTCACCACCGACGTCACTCGTTATGTGAGGACATGCCGGGAGTGTCAGCGACGCAAGACACCGCCGACAAGGCAAGCGGGACTTCTGCAGCCAATTGAACCACCTTGCCGACCTTTCCAGCAGATTGGTATGGACCTACTGGGGCCGTTCCCGACATCGGCTTTCGGAAACAAGTGGATCGTGGTAGCTACCGACTACCTCACCCGCTACGCCGAGACAAAAGCCCTGCCAAAAGGCAGTGCATCCGAGGTAGCTAAGTTCTTCGTCGAAAATATCGTCCTACGTCACGGCGCCCCGGAGGTCCTTATCACCGACAGAGGAACGGCATTCACTGCCGACTTAACTCAAGCGATCTTGGCATACAGCCAAACAAACCACCGCCGGACGACAGCGTACCACCCACAGACCAACGGCCTCACCGAGCGGCTTAACAAGACGATCGCCGACATGCTGTCAATGTACGTCGATGTCGAACACAAGACGTGGGACGCCATTCTTCCGTATGTGACCTTCGCATACAACACGGCGGTGCAGGAGACGACGCAGATATCTCCATACAAATTGGTCTACGGAAGGAGCCCGGCAACGACGCTCGATGCCATGTTACCCAACGTCACCGACGAAGAAAGCCTCGATGTGAGCGAGTACCTTCAACGTGCCGAAGAAGCCCGACAACTTGCGCGTCTCCGTATTAAGAATCAACAGACGACAGACAGCCACCGTTACAACCTTCGACGACGCTTCGTGGAATACCAGCCCGGTGAACGTTGTCGTGATCCCACCGCTGCCACCAGTTGTCGTGGTTCCCGGGGTGCTGTGGTAGCGTGGTGTAGCTTCGGGTTGAGGAAACGAGCGCTTACAAGATGGGGATACGAAAAACAAACAAGGTTTATGCACTATTTACAAATATTTACAGCATGAGGTTAAGAGTTCACAAACCACGAGCGTGGTGGTTAAACCGTTACTTGGTTCAGAGCCTTCACAAACTACGAACGTGGTGGTTGAACCTTTACTTGGTTCAGAGCCTTCACAAACTACGAACGTGGTGGTTGAACCTTTACTTGGTTCAGAGCCTTCACAAACTACGAACGTGGTGGTTGAACCTTTACTTGATTCAGAGCCTTCACAAACTACGAACGTGGTGGTTGAACCTTTACTTGGTTCAGAGCGACGTCCTGCACTCTGCGGCGCCGTTATAAGCCCTGTCGGGCTCCTCCTTCTTCAGTCGAACACCAATCACACACACACACAACAGGTGAGGGGTACGAGCATGCACGGCGCACGTGAACATCCAATTTCGAGTCAAGATCACTGCACTTAAAGGTGGCGCCAGAGAGGCTCTTGCTCGTCGTGTATGTCGCTGGTCGAGGGGTCCCAAGCTTCGGACAGCAGACATCAAACGGTCCGCCAATCTGTCCGCTCAATTAGCAGGGCACTTTGTGGTGGCGGTCGCCGTTTCTTCAAAGGAATACGCTGTCTTTGTTGTCCCCTCTGGAACGGCTTACCGCTTCGTGGCGACGTGACGTCTCATCCGCCGGCTAACAGGGACAATACCTGGCGGGCCTAGGCATTCGGCGAGTCGGCTACTTGTTTGAGGATTAAAAGAGCGCCGCTCCCCCGTCAGCTCTCGACGCTGGTTCCAAGAAAACCTGGGTTCCAGGCGTGGGAACGCGGCCCGGCTACGCTTTTCAGCGACAGCATGGCGCCTACCGATGGCGGTCATAACAACGTGTTTGGGTGTGGACGCCGATACGCCGACGTGGACTAAGTGAAAAGCTTCTGCGACGCTACTTCGGACCGTACAGGGTGGTTCGACGTCTCGGCCCACTTGATTACGAGGTTGTCCCCGACGGAATCACGAACTCTCAACGACGCCGATCGCGACCTGAAGTCGTGCATGTCGCGCGCCTCAAGCCGTTTCATGCGCGTTAACGAACTGAAACAGTGTTTTTTTGTATTATTGTTTCATCGTAATTTATTAATTGTACTTTCTTGCATTATTATTGTACCTTCATCTTTAGTTAAAGCATCGGGACCATGCCTTTTTTCAGAGGGGGGCAATGCCACGTTCCATTTCCCAAGTTTTCGTTATCGTCCCAAAACACCACACGATTCTCAGCGCAAACCGCGCCTGCAGTTTTCCAGAAGGTTCCGGACTGTAGTAGATCATTTCGATACGATCACGCCCACTGTGCGAACGGTACAGATTGTTCTGGAACCTACGCCACCGCCAGCGATAACGCTAGAACATTCGACGGCAAGAGTATAAATGCCGACGCGCTTCGCCGCTTGTCAGTTGTTGATCGAAGGCCGACGCTCCGTTCGCCGCTATCAGTCCGAGACTGCTATCTGTGCGAGACTGGTGCTGTAATTGGACTTTCCTTTTACCGGGCACAGGTTCGCCCAAATAAACAGTTAAATTCCAACACGAAGTCTCCTGTCTTCGGCCACGTCACGACCCCGTGACAATATTTACACTCCGCTTAAAGAACTCCATGCCACGTATACAGAAATCTTCTACCATGCATTGAAATGGGCCGACAGAGCCCTTCGATAATTCTAGGTGACTTCAATGCCCCTTGTCGACTCTGGGGGTACCGGTGAGTAGGCAAGGGGAAGGCGGCTTGCGAATATTATCTCCACCTTAAGCCTCTTCCTTCTCACTGACCCGGCCTCCCCGAGGCGCCTTGGCAACTCGGTGACCAGCGACACCTGTCCTGACCTCACTTGAATTAAGAACACACGACAGGTTACATGAACTAACCTAGAGGAGGCCCTAAAGAATAACCACAACCTTCTAACCTTCGCACTCTCCACACACCCTTCCAAACAGAAGGACACACAAGCATGACTAGGTAACTGGGACAAAATGTGCACGGTAACTATACCACCTATCCTCTATTCCAGCAATCACGCAGACTGGGCTTCGCACATCACGCTCACTCAGAAGAAATACGAAACCGTAGTGAAAACAATGGATAAACACCCAGCCATCAACAACCACCTTCTGCATTTGTGGGAGGCCCGTCGAAGCACCATACGACCCTGGAAACGCCAGTAACATAATAGAGCTTTTCGAAAACGTATTCAGGAGCTAACAGCACAGGCAGCTGAATGCGCCACGCACTTTGCAGATGCAAACTAGAAAACATGTAATGATACCTCTCGTCATATGTCAAGCGAAGGCGTGTGGTGGCTGTTTCGCAGCATCATGGACTCCACACAAACACGAGAAGAAACCAACCACACCTGCGAAAAGCCCATCACGGATTTCAGAGTACATCAACACAACTCGCGGAAACGCTTCGCGACAGGTATTTCTGCCAAGAATACGATGCAGGACAAACTTCCGGAATATCTCGAACAGAAAGGGGTTCCGCCCCTACCATGCTCAGATTTTGTACTCACAAATTCGCACAGGATGTACTCCTGCAACTACATCGAGAGGTCATGCAACCGATGGCAATGAGACACAATGACACGGTCATCCTCACCTTAGTTCTGTAGGTGGATTGTGACAATGTTAAATGCAGCGTCATTTTTGAACCCCTCAGCCTCACTAACTGTGGTAAGAACAGATTTGATTAGGCCAAGGACTTTTTATCGGACAGAGCCGCGCTGCTCAGCATTGAAGACTCCGAATTCGGGCCGTATCAAATGGGTACCAGAAGGACACCGCAAGGGGCTGTTCTTTCTGTCTATATATTTAGGATAGAAATGCTGAACCTGCCACGTCAGCTGGTGGGCCATGTGTGGTGGGTATAAAGGGCATTCACCATGCCCTTTAGGCCGATGACATTACGGTATGAGCAACTCAAGGAAGCGTAGGTGCTATTGAGGCCAGCCTGCAGCAGGCCGCCGAAATTTTACACACTTATGTTGTGCCTTGCGGAGTACAATGCGCACCGAACCAATAGAAATTCCTTCACATTAGAGGCATGACTATATACAACACAGATATCTTTATTACTCTTCCTGGATGGCCAATAAGATGAGTGGAGAAGATCAAGGTCCTGAACCAGTACTTTCACCAACAGCTCCGAATTGACACAAAATTGACCAATTAAAAATATATAAGACCGGGTAGGTCGCATGATTCGCAGGGTTTCTAAGAAGAGGGGGAACTTCGGTGCACAGATGCGTTGCGGCTAGCACACGTTTGTCACCAATCGGGTCACGTACTCTAATTACCTCTCCCTCCGCAAACACGAAGAAAAACGAATAGAGAAAATCATTAAAAAGGCTATAAATCAGGCCCTTCGTCTTTAGATCTCTACATTCAAGACCATCTCAAGGCATTGGTGGGATTACCTTATACCAAGAGATGAGGGAAACCCATATTTAAACCAGTACACACGCCGGGCCCATGACAACTCGGGCCAGCGGCGGCTTGCATGTCTACAGATAAAACATGACTTAGAAAAACAGGAGAGGGTCAAGGTACCATAACTCTGGCGCACAGACCTTCTGGTCTGACCTCTACCCACTAAAATAGACAGAGGAGAACACACCGCAGGACGTGACGCACGCGCTAGGGCTCTGGAACGACAATTTGGACAGAATCCAGATGTACGCTACGCAGACGTTGCTGGCCCAACCTCCGAAGGTTGGTACATGTCGGCTACTATTCACGAAGGCACACAGGTGGCTGGGCTAACATTTGTGGCCTGTTCTGTAACACAGGCTGAAGAGGTCTCCATCGCCCTTGCGTCCTCTCACAGTGATTGCCGTTGCGGCATCTCGGATTCGCGCTGAGCGTGTCGTAATTACATAACAGGGCACATATTACCTTTAGGTGACATAATACTGCAAAATGTGTAAGGGACACAGACCCTCATTCGAAACGCCTGATATGAACCCCAGGCCATCAGGGTTGGGTGGTATGGACCCCAGACCATCAGGCCGCGGATGCGGCTGCCTGAGCGCTCATTTTTAGGCTACCTTCATGAATGCCCATGAAGACCGACGGGGAGAGTTACCGTCTCTTGCTATATCAGGAAATTCTTAATTACTATTGAGAAAGTCAAGTCGCTACCTACCCCCGCAAGAGGATTTAAGAAAGCAGACGAGCAAAGCACATTTTGTTTCGGCTCCAGACGAACACAATGTTATGTCCTGCCGTAGTCAAACATTTCGAACCTATAGTCATAGTGCCGAACCAGTGGGTAGGTGGCAGACACCTACCACATGGTGTGGGCCTGCCAAAACAACGCAGCCATTACTCCTCACCCAAACCATAGCCGAGAGGACAGGGAGGCGGACCTGCTCGGCTGCTCAGAACTTGAAGGCCAGCAGGCCTTGGTACAGCGAGCCAGGACGGGGGCTTCAACCAAACCCGGAATAGAGACTGCACTTATATATTCTGTAGAGGCCTCTAAAGAGGTCCTACAACTCTTTTTTTTAAAATTAAAATGCTTTCGCCATCACATATCAACCCTTCGTCTTTCCCGTCTTCGCGTTTGCCTTGCGCATGTCCTTGGAATGCTTGCGATGGTGGTGCTGTATTATTCACAATATATACACAAGCGAATGTTACACTTTTCTAGGGCAATCTCTGTATTGTACGAATTTTCTAAAATGGCTGAAATATTATACCAACTGATTTTCGCCGCATGAAAAGTATTGGTTGTGTAGTTCCACCACATTTTAAGTCCATTTTGTTAGTAATTTATTGTGTATGCTACATACGAAAATGCTAATAAACAGAGGTAAAAATTGATTAAAGTGACGATTTAGATGCCACTACGTCCCCAATAATTAATTGAGGACGCGTGGCATAGTAGCAGAAACATATGACTTAGCTGAGCACACAGCCTGCATCTGCAACGACACATTGTTAGGCGTAAAGTATGTGCGTCACTGAAGTTATATTAATTAGCGTAAGGTACTTCATCATAAAAAAATTGGAAATACCTGGTGTACTCGTTCTAATTGATTGCGGTAGATAAATTGGACCGATGTTCGTGTTTTAATTGAAATACTGCTTATTTAGTATAAAATCAGCTGCAAATTTAATCGGATGGCTTTAGCACCAAACAAGCGGCCGGCTAGCGACATAAACGCCATGTACAGCCTACTAATGCTACGGTAGGTAGTATGCAATGATCTATGTGGCTATATTTCATAGTTTGGAAATTAATCTACGTGAGAGCAGTTTTTCTTAGGTCATTATTGAGATTCACTATTCCTTCAGAAGGGTTCAGTGTTGCGCGATTATGGAATGTGTAAGTGTAAAAGCCTTTGTAAATACACAGATCGAATTTTTAATGTTTCAGTGTAATGAGAAATGACACAGAGAAAAAGACAAGCTAGGAGGGTGGACTGCCATCTACAGCTTGTTAAAAACACAAACCATACCTTGTAGATCACCTGCAGACCATCGCAAACACAGGAACTAAAAGTTAAGCGCAGAAAAAGGCAAACTTCATAACCACTTTTTTGAACAATTTTCTTCTGGATGTCAGATCTCGTCCAGTGTCTTTTGATTGTGCCGTTCTATCAAAGCTACATTACGATATGCGCAGATACCAATTAGTTTCTTTCACTGCATTATTTCGGTGCTTTTTGGCAAATCAAATATTTTTGATGCATTGCAAAAAAACTTGGCCCCGGATCTACAAGTGTAAACTGCAAATGTCGTCGAAAGACGATAGTCTTGCATCTGGAGAGAGTGAACAAAACGTTCTTTTGATGTTCTGCGCAAAAAAATCGGTGAACGATATTCTGGAGGCGCTGCGTTAGAGTGCCTCGAGCGTGCAGTGGAGGCGAACGAGCGCACCAAGTCACGTCACACGTGAGACATGAACGCTATCTGGCAGTTATCCTGAAAAACGAAGCGCGGGGCGTGCGCGCCTGTCTCTGAGGCGATAAGGTGTAAAACGCAAGGCGACGGGTAGGTGCTACCCCGTGTCGTCTTAGCAAAGCATCGGAAACACTTGCCTTTTCGTGCAAGCGTTGCATGTTCAGCACAGCGTGATAAATGCTACGATCCCTAGGAAAACTTATATGTACGCCTTTTCCAGTAAAAAATACACATACGTAATATTGACGTGTTGTTGTGGTGTCTCGGATATTCGCAATAATTGCTCTTTAATTGACAGTCGCACAAGTATGAACGCTGAACCTTGAGCAATATTGGCGGGCGCTGGGGATGGGGTCAACCGTTTGGAGTATCGTTTGGCTACTTTAGAATCGTTTAGAGTACCGTTAAGGAAAGACAAACAGACAAACGTACAGACAGACAGACAGACAGACAGACAGACAGACCGACCGACCACGATTTATCGTTTGTAAAAAAGAAGCCGGGCAGAAGTGCGCGTGTGATGCATTTACAATGGCACACACTGCCAGCTTTACCCTGGTGCGCGAACTGTTATGCTGTGAAGGCCGTGTTAAATTGCGTTGCGCGTGGCTTAATTGTGGCTCCTGTGAAACATATAATGGTGAACTTTCCAGAATTTGCTACGCAGCGAGCTTTGCTTACTGAGGAGTGCACATTCCTGGGCTTTAAGTGCGCGACAATAGACGGTTACCTCTGTCCGAGAGGTTGTTCGATGACGCGACCGGGTCCATCAAGCTCTACTGGCTTTTACGAGTGAAACGGACCTGGCTACCACTTCTAGACACTTTCTCGCTCGTGTTTACGTGTACGTGTGTAAACTTTTGTAAACGTTTGTAAATAATAACGCCTTACATTTCCGGATCGCCGTTAGCACTAGAATGGAGGAAGAAAATTGGAAGTTAGGAAGGCAGTAAGCGATCCAAAACACCCGAAAAAGTCTACAGTGATCTACGAATGCTTCAGAAATGCCCAATAGAAGAGTTTATTAAACTTTTATAATATATGGGGACGTTAACATGTGTAAGATGGCGTTCGAGGGTAGACCCTCAGTATCACTCATTGCATGGTATTGCGCAACAGAGACAACATTTTTCCACAATTGAGAGTTTGTGCATAAGCGGACCAAGCTCTGCGGTGTTCATTTGAAGCTGAGGGAGTTTTAGGCTGCAAACGTGTGCCACTACTGGATAGGTAGCACGGCTGTCGTAACCTAACATATACCGGCAATTTTTTGTTAGTACTACCGCATCTTGCTCGTATTTATTTTTCGCTGTTTTTAACCATGAATTTATGCCGGCTGGCTCGTATTCACGCGCTATTAAAATATCCCACTAGTGCAGGCGTGACATGTATACGTATTCGATTATTAGTCTGACTATTCTCATTTCACTGGCGTCACTGCTTTGAAAGCTCGTGCAGGTATTGAACTATTTTTCTCATCGTCGTAAACTTGCTCGCTTATCTCTTTTTCATGGAATCTACCATCTGTCGTCGATTCGTGACCAGTGTTTTTTCAGTGAAGCTTAGCCACCTTTTCACGCCGTGATCACCTTCTCAAGAAGAAACGCATGGCATGCCACACCTTATCTTTCACTGATTAGTTCACTTCAAAAACCCTCATTGAATGGAACCTATCGCAATACAAATGATTGATATGTGGGGTTTAACGTCCCGAAGCCATCATATGATTATGAGAGACGCCGTAACAGGGCTGCGGAAATTTCGACCACCTGGGGTTCTTTAACGTGCACCCACATCTGGAAGTATCGCATATAAAAGAAACATTCTTAAATTTAATGAACTTTGAAATAAAATGCTCTGTTCTGTTCTCAATAACCCGTTTCATTTTTTGTGCTCTATTACTATGTTTTGTTATTTTTTCGTGATTTGAAATGTTTTTCGCAATTTTCCTAACAGGTGTTGTGTTCTTGTGTAGCCTGTTTTTCATTGAACTTAGGCAAGTGTTGTATTGTATAAATTTCATTTTATGCCCCCTGTGCATTTATTGCACTGTATATTTTTACCCATCCCCTATGTTATATAACTTTCTCTTGGAGAGCTTTAGGTTATTCTCCAAATAAAAAGCAAATTGAAATAAATTTTTCGCCATTGAGAGAAAACAATTGAATGTATATATTCACAAAGTTCGGCACATTACCACGGCTTGATTAAAGACTTCGATCAATGAGTGATTGGAGACTTCAACGAATGAACAATGAGTACTCGTCTGGTGCTGACATGAGTTAACACAATCTTTTACCACTTGGAAATTTCTCAGAATATTTGCTAGAAGAATGTGTTATTTATCCGAACTTTGTATACGCAGGTTATGGATACGTATGCTGCAAATTACTGCTTATGAGCTGTATCAGACTGACAATCTAATCCAAGCACGTCGGATGTATTTCTTTTCATGCGCTCAGCTCTTTGGTATTTGTAAAAATAACAGATTCAAAGTATATTTGCTTTATTTTTGCTCCCGTATTGGGAATAGCTCTCCTTGAGCTTAGAATCTATGCTTCTCCGGCTGCACCCTGCTCATGTAATACCGTGCGATATCGGGCTTTAGAAACTGTGCTCGCACTATACATGAACTATGTTTGTCACACCGCAACTAGCCCCGCGCCTTTCGATCACTAGTAAAACCGCTCATTCTGTTGCACGTTTACTGGCCTTCCCGTTCCGCAATGCAAGCTTTATTTTGCTCTTCTGATCATCTATCCACAGCGCATATTCTAATTACCTCATTTTCTAACAGGTGCACGTTAGTGGGAATTCTGCTCGCCGCGAACGTAGCACTCGTCACGACACAGCTACAGTGTCCAGTCAGATACGGCCTGAGTAAGTATTTCAATAAACTACAGCCAGCGCCTTACGCATCGTTTCTGAGTTGACTGTGGTATAGCAGGACCACATGTCTGGCTATACCACAGTCAACTTATGCCCAAACCAGGGTCATGCACCTCAGAACGGGTGTTCTGAGGTGCATGACCCTGGTTTGGGCATAAGTTTTTCCTTGCTGTATAACTGAGCTGGCAAACGTAAAGAGGTCGTAGTTCACTTGCCTCGAGGCACACGACGAAGAAAGGAAACCAGTAAGACAGGGTAGGACAAAGGTACTTTGACATCGCGATACAAGATACTAGGGTCACAATTATTCGAGACAGAGGTGCTACCGCATGTGTGGTATGTGATATGAAACAGAGATGTGATAACATTAACAAATTTGCATTCGCAAATTGTGATCACAAATTTGCGAATGCAAATTTGTGATCACAGATCTATGTAGAGAGAGAGAGAGAGAGAGAGAGAGAGAGAGAGAACACTAGGAGAAAGGCAGAGAGGTTAACCAGGGCTGAGCCCCGGTAGGCTATCCTGCACTGTGGAAGGGGAGAGGGAAAGGAAAGTTATAGACGAGGAGAGAAAAGGTCACTGATTGGGCCGATGCGTAACAGTTTTACCATCACAAACGATGAAACAGGCCGGTTTCTTTGAGAAAATGCAACAGTGCTTTCGTTGCCTTTCGGAAATTGGATGGGCAGTGCCATAGTCTCAATAATTTCTCGACAGTGAAATGACTTCTGTCCAGTTGATTTAAAACACTGCGCAGGTGAAGCCTCTCGTTTGTGTATGCCGGGCAGTAACATAAGGTGTGTTGAATAGTATCATCGACGGCGCAGTCGTTGCACTCCGCGCTGTCAGCCATCCCTATCTTAAATGAGTAGGCATTGGTGAAGGCTACGCCGAGACGCAAACGGCACAACACTGTACCTTCCTCACTAGAAAGACCAGAGGGTAGCCACAGTCGTAGAGATGGATCGAGAGAATATAGTCGACGATGTGTGAACTGTGTTGACTGCCACTTCTGGAGTGTCATGTCCTGCGCCAGCTTACTTACGTATCTAGCCGAGTCATTCCTAGATAAAGGTACGGACATAGGGTTTGCTTGTACGTGTGCATTTTTGGCTGCTTCATCGGCGAGGTCATTGCCGGAGATACCACAATGACTTGGTATCTACTGGAACACAACGTTGTGTCCTTGTTATGTCGCATAGTGCAGCATTTCTCTGATCTCCCATACCAGTTGTTCGTACGACCCGCGAAGAAATGCCAATGAAAGACATTGTGGAGCCGCCTTGGAGTCACCGAATGCTGCCCATCGATTAGCCGGTTGTTGCTTGATATAATCGATGGCAGCTCGCAGGGCAACAACTTCCGAACCAGTCGATGTGCTGAGTGACAAAGTTTGTAAGTGATGTTAATGTGTCGCGATGGAATGACGGTGGCGCCCGTGGAGCTAGTCTGGGTGGTAGATTCATCCGTGTATACATAGGTTCTGTCAGCGTAGAAAGTGTGTAAACAGTCCAGAGTTGCTCGATTCAAGGCCAAGGTAGAAAGGACTTTTCTATTTCTTATTCCTGAGGAGGAAAGGCACCCGTCGGGTTGTCGCAGGCTCCACAAGGTGGACGGTGAACGCGCCAAGGGTATAAAATCGGATGGTAGCAAAGCGCAGTGGGAGCTGACGACCTTAGAGAACGACGCCTTCGGTCGTTGTTCTGGTAGAAATGCCAAATGGCTCGATACCATCCATGAAATGTGCCAAACATGTGCTCTCAGCACGTCGGTTGTCACGTAAGTCGTAACCGGATGATCCCAAGCCAATATAATTGTTCCAGCGGTTGAGGTAGTTCATGGTAGGCCGATACAAACACGTAGTGCTCGTGCTCGCACGCTCTGAAGTGCTTGAATGTTTGTCTTGCAAGTTTTAGAAAGCAGAGGAGAACTGTAGTGAAGTACACCAATAAAAAAAGCTTGGTATAGCTGTAGCATGGAACTCAATGACGGACCCCATCTTTTTCCAGCGATGAATTTCAGGACGTGGGCAATAGATACCAGTTTCGCTTTCAAGCTAGTCACGTGAGGGCTCCAGGAGAGGTCGGGGTCAACAATGACACCTAGAAAACGATGGCTGCGCTTGTAAGAGATGGGCTGGCCATTAATGCTTATCGGGTAACTTGTCATCGCCTTGCGCGTGAGGTCCACCAGTGCACATTTTTCTGTTGAGATTGTTAGAACTTGCGCGCGAAGATAGTCAGATGCTTGCGACGCTGCCCTCTGTATCCTTGCTCGAACTTGTAGGCGTGTCAATGCAGATGCCCAGACACAGATGTCATCAGCGTATATTGAAACACTGACTGTTTCAGGAAGAGCTTCCACCAGGCCAAGCAAGGCAAGATTGAAAAGAACTGAGCTTAAAACACCACCTTGCGGGAAGCCACGGCACGTGTAGTAGTCTGAGGTTGGGCCATCTTCAGTATATACAAAAAAAGGATCTTTGTGTCAGGTAGCTTCGGATTCATAGAAACATTCTCCCTCCCCGTTCCATGACAGCAGTGTGTCTAGTATAGCTAGTATAGTATAGATCTATGTACAGCAGCCACAAACGCCTATGCATAGAAATGTTTGTTTGGAAAGTTCATAATTGTAAGTAATTTTGTTTCGTTTGAACTAAACGTCCGTTAGTATCTTGAAGGTTTTTGTATTCCTTCCTCAAAGTATACTTCTTTCATGCCGAATCAGCTTAATCGACTTGCTTCATATGCTCATCATGATATCCGTTTATACACTGTTCTGCCTGTGGTTTATGCTTGTTGCTTTAGTACGTGGTGGCAGTCCCTGCTCTGCTTAGCGACCAGCTAGTAGGCTGCAATCAAACCCCAAGAAGTTCACAAAGAAGTTCCCGAACAATGATTGAAATACGGATGTTGAGTTCTATATTGTCCGTAAAAGCACTACCATTTATATCTGTGGTTCTCAAACGGGGTTCATCAGAGCCGTAAAATAGCGATTCCGCGACACCATCAAACGTGAAAAAAAAAAAGATTTAGAAGTGAGTTCTGACCTAATTTCAGTTACAGGCCCTGCTCCAGGAACAGCAGCAACATTTTGAACGAGGTCGCCTCAGCTGCCCAAAAACCACGAATAAAAACAAGCCTGCCACATCAGCTGTGAACAGCGCTGCATTTTTCGCCTGTTCTTTGTTATTCGTTTTTGTTCAAGGAAAGCCCCCGCATTGGCTGAAGGCGGCGTTATAGCAAGCGTGACAGCTTCCCTTTGTTATGATAGAAAACACGTATCCACCTCTCTAGGTTCTGCACAAAAAGGGGCCTGTAATACAGCTATATGTTATTCGAAATACATTAGGTTAGGTTAGGTTAGGTTAGGTTAGGTTAGACTGAAATTACTGACAGGGTGGCAGATAACTGTACTTCCGAACCATAGAGTGCCCTATCTCGTAAACAGTGAACTGTAGAAAGACTGAATGTAGTAAGAACAATAACACACAGTTTACAAAAAAATCATTCGTATTAACTCAGCCATCGGCTGCCCTTTGCCCTAAAATTGTAGTTCATCGAATGTAGCACGCTACCACACAAGAGAAGCCTTTGTCATTTGGCTATTATCTCTCGCAAAACTTTTAATTGCTTTATTGAATCACATCAGCCGCACTGAAAATCATTCAATCGTCCCCGTCAAATTGAGCATTCACACTTGATTCTTTTGTGTAATGCAGTGCGGAAATGATAGAGTGAATTTTCGTTGCTTTGCAGGAGGCTGTACCGTTTTCGGTCATACCATACCCGCAGCACAAAGTGCCAACCTTCAGTTACCATGCGTACACGTTCAATGCAGCGCTAATAGACACAGAGTTATCATCACAGGGTGAGTGCTATATTGAAAACCATACCCACCGCTTCGCCATTATAAACATCACCACCATCGATTAGCACTCATAAAACATCTATAATGCCTACCACGACTGCAAGGTTTCAATTTGTTATAGGGGTGTAGTTATGTTACGTTGTCATATGCAATAATTATAACCGTAGTCATTCGCAGTGCGCACTTATCTGAGAAAAGAGTGTCGAGCCACCGTTAAATTCGGTGTTCATCACACATTACGCAATGTAAACACTGCAAAAAAACAAAGCAATACATGTAATCTAACATAAACTCTTTGTTTCACAGTCGTCATTGTGCATGAAACCATTTGTTTTGCGCCTAACGATGAGTACGTGAAGCCTAAAAAGCTACTGAATTGAGACACTGCATGTTGAAGGCACTTTAATACGTAAAAAAGAATAGGCCACAGTATTGCCGCTAAGGCGGAGCAGTGAACGCGATAGCAACACATTCGAAGGTCACGCGAAGAATGGCAAGCGCCATGTTTGTCACACACAAATGACGTACTAAACATACTCACAGGTACAGATGAACGCGAATAAGCGTCTCAGTTGCTACTTCGCTGTGTCTGAAAAGCGCGCCCATTTTCGCAAACGGAGACAGTGCAGCGACCTTTGTGCGCCCGGTAACTTCAACAGAATCATTTCGGTGAAAGCCCAAAGCGCATGAATGTCCCCACCGCGAGATTCTCCCCCCTCTCCGCGGGGCAAAGTACGCGTGAGAGATGAGAGTGCGTGCCACCGCGTCGTGACGATCTGGAGACACGCGCTCATTGCGCGATCTCGCTGGTAATGCTGAAAACACGATAGTTCCCCCGAGATGCCCATCGCCATTGATAAATAGTAGATATAAATAGCGCACCGTTTCAACGATCATGGAGGTTCCCGTTCGTGGTTCAGTGGCTAACGCCTCGCACTTAAAACCAGGAGGTCGCACGTTGGATTCCGTGCGCAGGAGTCTTTTCTCAATAATTTTTCGTTCTTGCGTTTTCATATATATAGAAACGTATACTTATACGGTAAATAACGGCGACGCCAACGGTAAATTTGAGCCGAGATGAGCGTATAATTGCTAACGCAATAAAAACAAACGTACCTGAAATCTGCACAATATTCACAGATACAAACGTTTTCCTAGACAGGATATTTTTTTCCCAAACAGGAAAAGGGAAGATCTATAGCTGAGAGGAAAAGAAGACAGTGTACAAGACAATGACTCGTTGCTCCAGTTCATTACTGAGCCTTTACGTGTGCACGGCTAAGCGACATCAAGATCCTGGGCAGAGGTGGTGATACTTTGGGAAGGGAATGACTTGAAGATTTCCATATGAAGGAAAACAGCACAGGGGGTATTAGTAACACATTCATTAATTTATTCGGCACCTAGTTCAGATTTTTAAGGTTGATTAGCTATGCTACGGCTGCGCGAATGCGCTTTAGGCAACCTGCATTTACCGTACTCTTTCCGAAGTAAAGTCAGTTGATGTTTAGTGCAGTGCACTTTCTTCTTCTCCTATAAGCTCGTTCTTTCATTTTTCCTGTTTTCGCTAAGAAAGTATGACGTCTGGAATGCAACGCAAAGAAGCCCAACAGGAACTTTTATTTATACATATATTTTTGCTTCGAAGCCAGAGAGGGGTGGTACCTGCAAGCTATTATGGTTCTCAGCAATTTTATAACCAACGTAGTGTGTTTATTGAAAAAAAAGGAATCATTCTAACAATTGAAGCTGTGACAGGGCGTTATGCATTTCAAGTTCCCATCCCCTGCTTTGACATTTAACTGCTTTTAAAAGTTTTTATGGACAGCCTCGTATGAGAAAGCTAAAGGGAGGAAAGAATGGTGTGTCGATTCAAACATCCAGCGCCGTATATGGAGTAGGTCGCTGCAAGAAAAATAGTTTTGACACATTACTTTTACTTGGATTACTGTTGGACACGACACAACGACAATATGCTGTTTCACCGACAACATGACGCAGTAAGGTGATTGCTGGAGCAACGCTACATGCAGCAAGATTTGAAATACTTTTTTGTTATTGTTTCGAGTAGCCCTTCAAAGAAATAGAGCTGTAATCTGCTCTAAATATACCAATTATTTCCCGCCCCACGCTAGCGTACGATGTAAACCTTCGTGACAGGAAGGAAAACATTACACTCTAATTTTGTTTTTGTCTTTGCTATCGCGTGCTATAGTAACCTTTATCTAAAGTCTTTTGGCTCAATGCCAGCGGCTAAGTGGCATCGGCGCGAAATGCGACTAGCTGCATTTCGCGCCGATGCGTTACAACACTGCGTCTCCCTCTTTTCGTGACGAAGGGACGCCGGACGCGCTGAAACGCGCATGCGTCAAAGCAACGCAGTGCGGCACGCACCCGCGACTATATGCCAGGACCGGCGCCTGGCGTGGCAACGCCGCCGTGACGCGACAAAATGAACGCCGTCGAACACGCGCACCGCGTCACGTCGAAATGCATTGGCGTCTTGACAGTGGCATGTAGGGAGGTTCTCACATGACACGCATCTCATGATTATCATGTTTGCACCAGTCAATTACCTTCGTCATCAATTGACGTCACGTAATACAAAATTTGGCATATGGGGAGTAACGAAACGGCCGCTAGCGCATCATCAGTGTGGCATGTCGTCATGTTGTTACATGACACGCATGTTGTGATTATCATGTTCGGATGTGTCATTTACCTACGTCGTCCGTTCGCGTCGCGTAATATCGAGTTTTGTGCATGTGAAGCAAGCGAAAGGTCGCGAGCGCATCATGAGCGTAGTATGAAGTCATGTTGCTACATGACACGCATATCAAGTTTATCATGTTTGGACCAGTATCATACCTTCGTCATCCATTCATGTCCCGTAATACCAAATTTGGTATACGTGACGCCAGCGAAACGGCCGCGAGCGCATCACGAGCGTGTCATGTAGTCATGTTGTTACATAATGCCCATGTCAGGATTTTCATGTAAGAGTCGGTCGCTTGTGTTCGGCATGCCATCATGTCATACCATACCACTT
>NC_134706.1:81659028-81704028 GCF_043290135.1 Rhipicephalus microplus
CCCCTCGCCGTCCTCCCAAGCGCGCCTAATGTGGTTTCGGGCAGCCTTCTGGATGTGAGGCTTTGAAAGCAATTTGCACCTCACCTGGTGTTTCATTCGGCCAGCCCTTGACCAAGCAACGGCATCGTGCGATGACGTCACAATGTGACGTCCCTTTCTATAATGTCATTGTCAATTCGTTAGGAAGACAAATTCAAGTCATAGGGATCTTATCGTTACGACCAAGTGTGTTAACTTGTAACGAAGATTTTCTTTGCATTACTAGTATTGACGCCGAGTTTCACTATTCGCGTTCGAAGGGGCATCTAACGTTTTCACTGTAATATTCCCACATTTAGGAAACGTTACACAATTTTCGCTTAAAACAAGTCTATATCAAAAAAGAGAGATACTTTATTAGAAAAAAAACTAATCGCAAGTAAGGCATTGCTTTTGTGTTGAATAGCGAGAGCAACTGACTAAAGAGCACTCAAGCACGCCGATCTTGCTTCCGGACGAAAACATAATACCAACCGTGTGATGAGAGAAGTTCTCACTGTCTTTTTTTCCCCCTCAAGCTCTCGAACACTTAATCTCGAGCAAAGTTAGCACGGTGGCTTTACTGCTACGGCTTCGTAGTTGCGTGCACTGCGACGCACAAACTAGCAAAAAATAAGTCGATAGGAACTCAAACACTGGCATTTCAATCATTTCCTTTTTCGCGCGCTGGACAAGTTGGCGCCCGGCCCCTGTGGCGTTGTCGACAGATGACACTATGCACGCAGTGGGGAGGTGGACCCATGTTTCATTGATCTCGGACACGACGAGCCCGTTTTAGCTGTGACTTCACGACATTCATCTCTCCATTTATTCCGCACGAAAAGTCTGCTTGATAACGGGAAGGGCCGCTTCTCTCTGCTTCTTTCTTCACTTATTTCTGCTATGCCTCCCCTTCTCGAAGGAGCCGGCAGGCATTGTGCCCCTACAGGTGGCAGTTGTCAGCCTCATCTCTCCGTATTCCCTCTGTCTTCGTATTTTTCTTGTACTCAATGCAAATAACTAAATGAATAAACATAGAAATGAATAAATAAAATCCTTATGCTTTCCTCGAGTTGATTTGTGATGACCGCATCTCTTGTAATACTTCTTTATTCAAATGACAAGATTTGAACATGGCCTTCGCATCAGAATCTCTGTGACGACCACCATCAACAAGTATATTTGGTTATATTACCGCTTATTTTCCAAACATTTGTGCACATTTCCCGTATATTTCTGCCCATCGCAATGAATGGGGATGGGGCGTAAGAGACAGCGAGCCTTTCAGGCTGCAGAAGACAGCTTGCAATAGCGGTAACCTAGACTTCCTGTATTACAAGGAAACGTGGCGGTTGTGTCAGCCAGTCGTACACATCACCCTGAGAAATGATGTGCTCGATTACTTCACGCGCACGCATAAATTATAGTTACTACGTTATGGAACTGAGCATAGCAGTGCAATACGTTAGATGTTGTTATTGAAGTTTCCTTTCATATAGTACGAATTGTCTTTGTAATACAACATGATTGTGAGTAAATGGCATGTTCTCTTCGCCGTCTAACATTGTCGTAGTTGCACCTGCAGCATTAATTCAAAAGAAAATGCTACTTGCCCACATGATATATTTTCACTTATAATAAGTATTGTTACTCTCCATGTGTGACTGAGTCATGCCGTGAATTGTATGACGCATGGCGCTCTTTCTTTGCACTCGTTATTCTAACACGAATCGTGATGTGCACTAGACGACTAGCTGTGTTGACTACTTCATAAATTAGATTAGCCCAATTGTATGTGCCCAATAAGCTGTGGCACACCCCCAGGTTATAACAGGTCAGATGCCTCTCTTCTACTAATGATGCTTTACTGATGGGCAGCATTTCGTTTTCAAGTACGGAACTATATTTCAATATTTTGCTCTATGTGCGAGAGTTACTTGCTCTATGTGCGAGAGTTACTCGAGATACTGAAAGATGGTGCCCTTAAACTGGTGGCACCCTGTTTCTTTCAGGTGCCAAACCAACAGTGCAACCACGAATCACGAGTAATGATTTCAGCATTAGTATTTCTCTCAGCAGCTTGTGCTACCTCTGTTGTAGGCCTGTTCTATGATCCTCGCTGCCCACAAAGAGAACACAGACGTAAGTAAGGAGTAAAATCACTTTGTTATCGTTTCAACTGTGACGTCTCGAAAATGGGTGCTGTTAGCGTTTACATTGGAGATACCTGTGGTCGATTGCGCCGCTGTAAAAGAGAATAGACCACCGAGCGATATCAGGTTGCCGCGTCCTACCTAATATAGCGCACTCCTGGAAACATGAAAAAATCGCAGTAATACCCCAAAACTGCTTGAATAAAAATTCACAAGTTTTGTTATTACGCTGATCGTTATGGTGTAAATCAAACTAAGAGAATACTTTTAATTTTTATTATCTTGCTAATTTCTTTATAAAATATGTAATTTAGAGTACTTTTCATGCCTTCTCATTCATCTCAAACAACCTTACCTATTTCAAGCCAACAGTATTCATATGTAAAACAGAAGTAAGGCCTTTCGAGACAAACAGGGTGGTTAAAAAGGTAGAGCACGGCTGGCCACTTAGCACTGTGAAAAAGAAATGGCGCTGAGAGATCAGGGAGCAGCTCAGGCTTTGCAGACACTGGCAAAAATTATGTCTAGTGGGTTTATTTATTTTTTATAGTTATTTATTTATTTATTTATTTCATAATGAGAGCGGCGTGTCTGTGCGGAAGGCGTGCTAGTATCTGTGTGTCTTTAACGGACACTCACCACACACTAGCAAGCATTGTGTGCTAGTGTCTTATGACTTTCCCAATCTCATGTGATTGAAAAAGACAATGATGCTATATACGTAATAACTTGTTTTTGAGTGAGTTGATGGCTACATTACATGGTGATTTTTCCGCTAAAAAGGACGAACCCATCTGAGAGACAGGGCAGGCGTTTCCCCATCCTGAACCCATGTGAAATGTGTGAGTGAGACACTTCGATCGCAACAGTCCTACCAAGCTCGTGTGTTTACAAACTGGCTTCATGTGATATTTTTTTCGCCTGACCCGCGACCAAATGTGGAGATCAAACTCGGTCGCATTATATTACTTATAGCCTGCCTGACAGAATCTTCGTGGCAGGCATTCCTTAGGCGATGCCTTCAAAAGTCTAAGCAAATGAGAAAGCTTGTTTCTAGAGATAGTTTTGTTCTAGAGATAGTTTAGTTTCTAGTGACGCGCCTATCTGTGTTAATAATGAAAACCTGTTGAAGAAAAGCTGTAAGTTCAGTTTAGAACTCAGTGTTCATGCGCATTAACTAGCAGCATTCAAGCTAAACATCGCAGAAAAAAACACTTGTGAGAACCAAGAGTTGTGCCTATATAGAAGGTGCAGACCGCCTCCTTTAGGCTACATGCATAAATACATATTGTAACGCGAAAAGGCATCTCGATAATGTGGCAATGTATCTTAGAAAACAAGGACTTGCCCTATCTACAAGTTGATAAAGACGTCAGGTTTGTTGATTTATCGCAAGGGCTGTGCAATGAAAAAGCCCCCAGTTAATTTCTTCCTCCTCGACTATAGCTTCAACAGTAGCTATGGAGGGAAGATGTTTGTGGTTCGGAATGGGTCCCCTCGATGACTCGAGTGCACGGTGGCAGCGCGAAGGAAGAGCTGTAGTCCGATGAAGAGACTCTTAGTTGCAGCCACAGGCTACTGCCTGAGTCCAAGCCCGAACATCCGCTCTCTATTTCAAATTCAAACAACCTCTTTTCAACCCTCGGTTGAACAAAGAGTCCTTACACACACCAATCACATGATGGGACTGGCATCATCAAAACCAATCGCAGAAACACCTTCATGACAGGCACTGCATTGGTTAAAACCACGTTACCAAATAAAACACGCAAAGGGATAGGTTCTGCGCGTGTGACACTCTCTCCCATACCAGGCCGTGCTGCCTCCGTCAGCCACCGTTCCCACGCTCGAGCCCCGTCAGTTCTCTCATTAAACGTTGCATCGTAGAAGCCTTCCTAAGAGCGGTGGTACACCGTTGGGCTCCGTGCGCTTACCCGGTGTGCATGCGACAGCGAGGCGCCCCGAAATCCTAACAGCACTCGGTAATGACGTACAGCGGGGGAGGTTATGCTCGTCTCTCTGCCGCCACTATTTCTCATAGCATGTATAGCATGTATAGACGGTTTCGATGAAGCATAATTCAGTTTCAGCGCAAAAACAAGGCAGAAAAACGACGTCGACTATGCTCAACATGCGATAGACGGCACACTTCTCACTAGAAGAAATGGCTCAAGTGCACTTGAAAAAATTCGTCGGTTAGATCTTTCTGGGAACCATAATTTCATGACTTTGCCAAAAGCGTTCAGGAGCCGGATGGTACTTACCAACCAGATATTTGACCTTTAACTTCTGACAGTACACAATCACCGAAAGATTTTTGGGTTCAGGACATGAAATGATTTGAAGTAAGGTTTCCTCTGTATGCTCTCTGTTGCTTGACAGCACGATTTTTCTACTTCCTTTAGTTGGATGCGAATTTATGGGGCGTATAATTGGACGAGGATCAACTGTGAGTTTTCGTTTGCCTTGCGTAAGAATAACTTGCCATGAAGATGGTTCTATTACAAGCAGAGGGTAAGTAAAATTAAGCTGAATAAATGCAGCAATTTTCTGATTGAATTAATTACCATTAAGCTACAATGCCGCGGACCGCCATTTTGATAGTGAACATCCCGTCTTATGCCCCAAGATCATAAAAACATGCTCCCAGTTTAGGATAAAGCTGGTCACACATTTCAATATAGAGATTACCACGTGTTCAGCCTGCCTGGTTGCGCCACAGATTTTCCTACAATAATTACAAGAGGATAACCCTTGCACAGGTTTATACGCGAGCTGCAACGCAGGGCGTTTCCAGCCAGTAAGAAAATGATGTGTAGTACACGAATTCGGTAAATGCTAAATTTCACTGGTGGATTCTGAGTGACCGATTCACTTTGCGCCGAAGAGCGCTCCGCTCTGACGAGTGGCAGCCAAGGGAGATCTGCCATTTCTTCTGTCTCACGTCAGAAGAAATGGCAGAGGGCGCTAGCACACATTCACTTCCTGAAACACCCAACATTCCTTGCGTTTCATGCCGTTTTCACCTTCGCACGGAGAGAACGGGTGCGCTTGGGCAGCGCGTTTCGTTTCTCAAGTACACCACAGTGCCATGCGCATGCGTAGAATGCTTGAGACTTCGGGGAAATTCTGCTGCTTTTCACGGAGTAGAGAAGAGTGCATCTTGCGGTGAAGCTGCTCAGGATTGGCCAATAAAACATACAGGGTGCTCTGTAAATCTACCAATAGAAGAGAGTTGCTCCGCATGGAGCAGATAAACTGCCACCCGAAGTGCTCTGAACCAGTCAATAGAATTCACCATAAAGTTCGGTCTTTCAGCTCCGTTTGGCCCCTTGCCGGCTTGAGGTGCTACGTAAAAAGGCCCTCAATTTCAGACAGCTACAGGCCACCACATAACGTCATCTGTAATTCGTTTAAGAGCCACGGTTCATTCTCGAACGTCGCGAACTATGCTAGTATGCTAAATCACGACAGATATCTCAATGGGGGCATGTAGTTCACTGCACTTATGGGCATGGATCTATATTCATAGGCACGCACTTCTCTTTCGATGCCCATGAATAGCGATGTCAATATGGGGACGGAAGTATTGCACCTGCGCGTGGAAACTACCTGAAACTCCAGTTTCCGGACAACACACTGAAATCACCTGGATTTCTTTTTCTGCCACGAACAGAAACAATCGTGAAAGCGTGCTCATTCACGAAAGGCAGAGCTCCAGCACCAATAACAAGCCGGTATTTCGGAGTCAACAGCACGGCATGCTCTGGTTCACTGTCTACACAGACAGCAAGCTACCCCGGAGGTTAAAGCTCAGGAAGCAGCGGCCAAATGGCAACGTCGACAACTATCTGCTACTCCATGTTTAGAGCACTGAAGCGGTGGCTGGACGGCAACAACCAATTGTACAAAAACTGCGCACACGTGTAGACCCTAACTTAAACGCGCTAATGGGCAATGGGGTCATTTATGGTGAGAAACATGTCCTACTCGTCGTTATTCCTACTCCTACTTTTCCTACTCGTCGTTATTCACTTCGTGGACATGCGTCTATTTTAGTACCTCTGTGGAAGGATGCGCAATAACAACGAAATTCCGGATGAAGAGGACGAAATAGAAGCACAGACCAATATAGGAAGCTCGGGAGATCTTTAACAGATGGATGTAATGGGAGTAGTGTAGCTTTGCTATTTTCTTTGGGATCAGGCTGGACTACGGCTGCATTAACCACGTGACCAAGTACTTCTACTTCCTTCTACTTCAATATGGCCAGAATGGCATTCGGATAAGTTAAGCTCTAAACCAGCGTTACGGAATACTTCAAGTGGAGAGCCGCTTAAGGTCCCATGAGAATGTTGGCGAAAAAAAACTATGGCATACTTAGATAGCGTAAGCATGTTGACTACTGAGGAGAATTCATGCTGTGCTTAAAGTTTGCAGGCGCAACGCAATGCCCAAATGGACAGACTTCGAAAGCCGGTGCAGGCCATCTGAAATTAGAAATGCGTTTTTTTATTGGTGTTTTGAGTCAAAAGCGATCGGCCAATGACCAGATCGAAGGAAAATGAGTGAAATAAACTTGGCGCTATGAAAGCAGTCGAGTGCGTCTTCTATTCGTGGCAAGGGGTAAACGTCCTTCATTGTCAATCAGCTCATTGAGATGTCGGTAATCAATGCAAAACCTCTTAACAAGCACCACAGGGGACGCCTACAAACCAGATGAGTATTAAACGACACCCTTGGCGAGCATCATTTCGACTTATTTACAGATGACAGCCCGTTCGGCAGCAGATACACATTGAGGGTGTCATTGGATTTAGTTGGCAGTGCCGCAGTTGATGTGGAGGGTCACAACCGTTTTCTGGCCTGATGGGTGTGTGGTTGTTAAATTATAGAATATATCTGCATAGGATGTGAAGGGAGGGCGGAGATCTCGTGCTTCGGAGGGTGATAGAACTGGCTCTGTCATTTTGTCACTCACTTTCAATGCTCAAAACGACGGTTGTAGCGAGCAAGTTGACATGTGAACTAGGTTCACCAGGTAGCAGTTAAAAGATATCGCATGCTTGCAACAATGATGCCAGGAGCAAGACATTATTACAATAAAACAGCAGTTTGGTGAAATGTTGCGCTGCGACTTCATATGTCTTCTCGAAATCGCTAGTGAACCACCAGTAGTGTTAGCGAAAAAGAAAGATGAAGCTATACTTACGAGCCTTGCTTATCTGCTAAATTGAACACAGTGCAACAGTAAAGTTTTAAAAACGAGAAAGAAACAAACAAGTGTGGGAAAAGACGCCAACATAGCTCAGCATGTTCGTACTATAGTACGAACATGCCAAGTTCACGTGATTCACAAAAGCAGAGTGCTCTTAATTTTGCAACCGAACAACTATATCTACTCATATTCAGCAAGGTTTCCTAAACACGCATCTTGATGACAGAATTGTCCTGTCACTGTCACATTAATTTGTTTTTTTTTATGT
The DNA here is from genome assembly GCF_043290135.1 of Rhipicephalus microplus. NCBI lineage: Eukaryota > Metazoa > Arthropoda > Arachnida > Ixodida > Ixodidae > Rhipicephalus > Rhipicephalus microplus. The sequence goes on from NC_134706.1 coordinate 81,666,686, forward strand.
TCAAGCACCCAATTTCCCAAAAGTTATGGAAAAGCGGGAATAACTGATATGCTTGATTCTGTTGGTGTTTTATTTACCCAGACTTCAATGTTGAGAAATGTTCATATTTCCTTAACACCAGTCATTGTGATGTTTAGGACGGTTCGAGCACTTCCAATACTGTGCAGCGGCGCAGGAAACAGACTGGGAGACGTGTTAAACGTTTACATACGAAAGAAAGGATATAAAAAGTCAGTGATGTGGGCGCCGCCGGGACGACCACCACGGTACATGAGAAAGGACAGTCCCGTGGACTCACGACTCTCGAGCAGCGGTGGCGTCATCTAGGAGATGCCTGGACAAGCGCGACTTAGGACCTTGTTTCTTAGCTCTAAATCACCGTTCCACGTGCGGGTTCTGGCCAGCACAGCACCGTCTGTGCCGTGCTCAAATGCTGCTCGCCACAGCTGCGGTGCGGCAGGTCAGTCACCGGCGTTCCTCGCCTTGGCCAGGGCACCGCCAGGTACCCTCGGGTGCACAGCTCATGAGCTCGCGGCCCACGTCCCAGTCTGGCGCCTCGCTCGGTACGGCTCAACACCGCTCGGTGATCCTCGATTCAGCCAGCAACTTCCCTGGCACCTGGATCCTCGGCCACCCTGGACCTTGCACGGCTCCATGGTCCTCCGTGCACACGCCCGCGTCTCGTCCGGCAGAACGTCTCGCTCGTCCCCTGAAGGCCAGATCAGCGGTGCGACGGACGCCGATGAGGTGCAGGGCAGGAGGCGGTGGAAAGGCGCTATGGAATGCGCTCACTTTTGATCGCATGGGTGCGACTACGGAGCAGTCCACCCGCATCGGAGACGCGATGCTCCATGCGTGTAATGGGCCAGCCTGTCCAGCGAACAGCTTGCATCGAAACGCGATGCTTTGCGCAAGCGTGACCTTTAGCCAGGCCACGTTCATCGCTGTGCCGAATGGCTGACCGTGGATACGCCTCACCGATATCCGCGATGCTCTCGGCAAGGAAGAGAACAGCAGGCCAGGCCGTGCCCCGAGATGCAGTACTCGTGCCGGCAATGCCGCCCCAGCTGGTGGTTGGATGGCAGCAGCGTGGACGGCCGCGTTCCCTGGCCGGAACCTGGATCGCCTGCGTCCGACGCTTTGACCCACTGTCTTTCGTCTGCCGCTACTTCCGCTCGTCCCCAGCCACAAAGCCTACCGCCACTTAATGATCACACGTGGCCCAATCGTGGCACGCCACTTCTATGGGCCACAGCAAGTCATCAGCTGATTGGCGCACAGTTGCCTCGTAATCGCACGTGCCTTGTCCCGCACCTCCGTCGTTGTCGTTTTTCTCGAATTCTCACAGTCATTATATGGCAGAACCTATAGCATGTCACCAATTACCTGATTATACTAAGATGAATGTTGAACCAACTAATGCTTTACAGATGCAATGTCATTGGTTCTGAAAAAACAACTGTTTGAATGCAGGTGTCCACAAGACCATGGAAGGAACCCCCATCCCGGGGCGCCCCCTTTTAGTAGACCTTGGCCGCATTGCTGTGAAAGGTGTTGAGTTCAACTGGTAATGAAAAGCTCAACTGTACCGCTAATCGCCACAACGCCAGCATCACTCCAGGCCTTTTTTCCCGCTGAAAAACGTCATTTGAAAAATTTTGAGCTTCCACCTATTGCAGTCAAATATTCGAAGGTTGCTTTTGAAATAAATTGTCTAAACTAAACCTGCTCCTTCTGCGTCGTTGTTCACTTTACTTTAGAAACAGCTTGCATTCCCTTGGAAGTGCTTTCTATACCAGAGATAAAATTGTGATCTTATGTAGTCGACGCTAACTGAGATAACAATCTCCGACACACTGCAAGATCATACGCTGCTGTGGACCTCGCCGAGCCAGGCGCGCCGCCATAAGGTAAGACAAGGCATGCGACGCAGATGACAATTATCGCTTTTGTACGAAATAGGTGTCTTCACTTACTTCGCCTATTTTAGTGCGCTGTGTACAAATATGCATAAATTAAACCGAATTATCTATAATTTAAATATTGCCACCTGGTGTTAAGCTTCACCTTTATTTAAGCTTCACAAATAGGTCTCTGAATGCTTCAGATCTATTACACGTGTACGAAAACTGGTGATATTTCACCCCTACAACTGCACCTGTCATATGATGTATGCATATCAGAAGGTTGACGGCCGGACACAACGCTATTTGCCCTGTGGGTGGCTGTGTATAGAAGCTGCCAGTACGCATTGTTTCAGCCAAAAATTTTTCAGTCTGTTGTATTTTGTACTCATACTTTCAGGCGAATATTACTAGTACCACTTCTCGTTGTAACGAGTTTGCTAGATATGTGAAGCAAAAGGCGAGTTCTGGGAACCCAAGTGGAAGATGCAAACAGCAATGGTAGCCCCATAAGACGCTTAATTACGTCATCGTTTAGCAGCAACTCTAATACAATATGCCTGGTTATTCTTCTGTTGGAGAAAATAGCCGCGACGTAGCTCTCAAACAAATGTCATCATCATGTCGGTTTTATTGATTTATCATGAATAAAGCGCTCGGTAGATGGCTTGCACGACATTGTGGTCTAAAACGCTACCTTTGCTTAGGTACCGTGCTCTCCCCACCCCCAAAAATAAGAAACAATTCATAATTATGATTATACCTTACGTCTGTTCTGAGCGCAGTTTGGTGCTTCGATGAACCCAATTTCGTTTGAAGTTTTGGCTTTGAGAAAATTTCCCAAAATCTATGTACCGCCCACATATTTTGCACTTTTTTGATTCTTTATGTGGTTGATGACAACAAAGAATAAGGGTTGAGCACTTTGTGGTAGGTGGGAAGCAATAAACCCCCCGCGCAATGACCAACTAGGCTTGTGGGATAATTGGTCACTAGTTTAGTCTGCTATACCATGCCAAAGTACATAGTTTAGCGCAATTCCTTGTCCGAAATGACGCCTGTATAGGGTCTTGAAAATTAGTTTCGAGCACTAGCGTGGCCGTGTGAAAAAATGCCCGACTGTCACTCAAAGGGCTCGGATTCAAATCTGAATCGATCTTTGGCGTTATTTCTCAGTTTTATGCTGTCACTATTACCGGTTACGCCACCGATGTCGACCGCGACAGTGACGCCTCTCGAAGGAACGAGTGTTTGTCAGCTGCGCTTAATATGCTAAGACTGCTTGGACTTAGTGGTGTCAATGTGTGAAGGAAGGCCGGATCCGGGCAGCCTCCTTTATATTTCTTGGTTATCTTTTTTCCTCCCCTTCTCTATTCCTGTCCTTACTTTGCTGTGTTTAAAGACGATAGTCCTTCTAGGGGACCTTCGACGAAAAAAAATCGGTTTGTCTGTCTGTACATTTGTTTGTCTGTGCGCTCATAACGATACCTCAAACGGCCGACTCTATCCGCAGCGCCCACCAGTAATGCTCAAGGTTTAACGTTCATACTTGTGTGATTGCCAAATAAAAAGCAATTATTGGGCATATTTCAGGCTCCATAGCAACACGTCAAAGTTTTGTATGTGCGCCTTTATACAAGAGAAGGCACACACAAGTAAATCTAAAGACCATAGCGTTAAACATGCGGCGCTGGCAGTGCATTGCAATGCTCAAAAAGGCAAGTGTTGCCAACGCTTTGCAAAAACGACACGGTGGTGGCACCTGTCCATCGCTTCGCGTTCCACACCTTATCACCTCCGAGAATGGCACGCATCTTTCCCCGCAGGCACGCAACCCTTTCTTCTTTTTCGAAAATAAATACCAGATGGCGCTCGTGTATACCGTGCCTCGATGCGCTCGTTCGTCTCCGCTTCACGCTTGAGGCACGCCAACGCAGCGCCTTCAGAATACCGTTCACCGATTTTCTTGTGCATAAGATCAAATAAATCTTTCGTTCTTTCTCTCCGGACGCAAGACTATCGTCTTTCGACGACATTTGCGGTGTAACATGCTGATCCGGAGCCAATGGTTTCTTTTCATTTCTATTTGTGTTAATTTTATTACTATGTTTATTCTTCCCTATTTCTTCTCTCTCTCTCTATTTGTCGCTTGCGTCATCTTCCAGTTTTTAAGCGTGGTTTGTGTTGTGTTATTCTAGCCATAGTAGTATCACCAAGGAGCTCGTAGAACAACAGAAATGAACTTTCTATTCGGGGCGAGTGCCCGCTAAATATGCTACAATTGTCTATATGGGGCTTCGCCTGTGCTGATATCATAACCAAAGCTCTGTAAGAACAAGCGAAAGAAAGAATGCGGTAATATCATCCTCAAGGCGCTCTAAGACGAGGAAGAATACTTCTCCTTGTGGCGAGCGCACGCTGCAGAGCCTGGGTTACGCCAAATAACCGCGACAGCAAACAATTCCAGCGTATGACAGCATATAACAGCCCGGCCCCTTAAAGCCATCTGCACTTGAAATAGGGATAAGCATGACGTGGAAGGGCAGCTTATTATGCATTGCTTAACCAGTTTCCACTCTACATACTTTAAAAATCTCGCTTTCATACCAATGACGTCCCTATCGAGTGCACATTGTAAACTTAATACATTACACCCGTGCATACGCTTAAGGAGGATGCATCTAGCACAGATATCGAGCCCTTGCGCAACGCACTCTCGCCACACGTGCAACGTTCGTTCTTCTTCACAATGCGTGCAAGATTAGATACAGACTCATAAGAGTGCACCGCTTGCGCAAATAAGCCTCGCGGCTGCCTTAAGCGATTTATAACGCTGATCAAAGATTTTCGTTTTTAACAAGACTGAATACGCTTTTGTGGTGGCATCGTTTTTAGTACTGACATCACTTGTTCTCGTTTGAACAGCGAAAACTATCATGACATCACAACAGGGGTCACACGCAGCGCCATAGTTGACCGCTGCCGCCACCGGTGTCTGTAACCACTATCGCACGCAATAAGAAACACCAAAGGCATATAGTGCAATAGCGAGATTCAAACCCGGCTCCGCTCTGCGTAAGCCCAGTATTCTACCGCTGAGTCACACTCGCAAACTTGGCTTATGCAGGCTTGATTTTGAGAAAGGAATCACGTTATTATGAGTAATACGCCGTTTTAGAACAGCGAGGAACCAACCAGGCGTCAAACATTGCTAATCGCGTAACGAGTGGGTCATCCTATGCTCTAACACATTACAAAAGCTTGTTTTTAATCACATATTAACTGTGGCACATACCCACTTCTGGCGTCGTCAGCCATTGGATGCAACACAATATTCCTTATAGGTGTTTAGCGGATACCATGCTTCTCCGAAGAAAGATGAAGGATGTATAGCACGGTCAATGCTGGCCTGCTACGCAGAAATAATGATTTTTATGGTGTATTGGGTACCCAGCAAATGTGTTTATAGCACTCATCCAAAGAGTGCTTAGAAAAACCTCTGAAAGGCCGCTCTTCATGCTTGCGTTGCGACTTGGCTGCCCCTTCCGCGCATGCCTGGCGTTTTTTATTAACGCGTGGTAGACGCCTTCCTGAAGACAAAAATCAGAGTTTTATCTATAAAAAAAGATTTTTTATTCTATTTATAAATATCTTCGGAGTATGATTGTACATTATTGAATATAGAATTTACGCCAAAGGCGAGAAAAAACGAAGAAGTTATAGTCGTTGCACGTGCTCTACGCCTGTCACAGAACGAGCGCTAAAAATGGGCGCGCCGCCAAATTGTCGCGACGAAACGCCGGAGTGGCGCCGCGAGGTCAAAAGAAAAAAGAAAACAAACATCTAAAGGCTCCCCGGGGCGCGCGCTCTCCCTTCGGAAGCGTGGCTTCGCCGACGAACCTCCTCACCCCACATCGGCGGCCGAGATAGCCCACGAAAGTTCTAGAACGAAAGGGGCGTGGTCATACCGAGTTGAGTCATCGGCCGCGGAGGGCATTCCAACCGTCTCGCCCTCTTCCCAGCCTTCGCCGCATCGCGCCGACGAAATGACGAGAACCGTCTGGAATGTCGCGCGCAAGGTATTTAACCGAGCAGCCGAGATGAGAGATCAGGAGAAGACGGAAGTTAACGCCAGAGCGCGTAGGGTATACCGCCGTGTGGTCGGCGAAGGTTTGGTCCGTAGGGACAAAACAGGAGAAGAAGAGGATTTCCACCTGAGGGGTGAAGGCTCGAGCTACAGGCAAGAGTGTGTGTTTACCGCTATCGAGCGAGGACGCGTGGCGACAGCTGCGTGTGTGAAGCCGACGTGTTCGGGCGAAGAAGTTTGGAGCTTGCAGAGTGGCCAATTGAAGACGCGAGGTTTCCTGGAAGAGAAACTTCGAGAGCGCGGAACGACAACAACGCTGGACTTTGAGTGAGTGATTCTCGGAAGAGTATCATTCAGACTTTTGTTCCAAGGACTTTCGACTAAGTAGGTTTTATATCTCTTTAGTCTTTAAGTGTCTTGGTTGTTCAATGCATGCGACTGCATTGTAGTGCGTATTGTTGTCTGTGTCCGTTGTTTCAAGTGTGGTTGATTGTACTGTGTAGTACGTTGTTTGTTTGGTGACATATTGTATGTAACTATTGTGGAGTGTGCATTCTTGTGTATTGTTTTCGATCTGCCATTTTTGAGAATATAGCATTTGTTTTGTTTATCAACTCTCGGCTCTTACTTGTTCTTTGGGCCACAGCCGGCGTCCGCTGGCGCGCCAAAAAGGACCACTTCTAAATTGTCCACGCTTTCGTGGTGCGGTTCGGAGGGCCAATACTTCGGTCCTTGGAATTAGCCCTGCGATCGCCTCCCTAATTAACGGGACGTGTGTGACAATTAATCTGGCGTCCGCGACAGGACCTTTTGGTGCACAGTGTGTCGAAAGAAGTTAGATAGAGCCTCGAGTTGATGATACTGCTAGCGGAACGATTTTGTGTGTTGTTCAGTGTTCTCGTTAACGAGTGCAGGGGAGTGTTCCGATAGACCGATTTAGGCAGATATTTTTTGCACACGGCAAGGTTTTATTTGCGAGACACAATGGATCTCGAAAAGTTAGTAGCTCTTGGTGAGAAGATGGGGCTTTCTGGCGCCGAACTACAGAAGTGGGTCACCCAGAAGGAAAAAGAAGAAAAAGAGAGAGCCAAGAAAGAAAAAGCGGCTGAGTTGGAACGAGAGAGGTTGGCAGCTGAAAGGGCCAAGGAAGAAAAAGCAGCTGAGTTGGAGCGAGAGAGGTTGGCGGCTGAGAAAGCGAGAGAAGAAAGAGAGGTAAAGGAGCGACAGCTGAAAGAAGAAAGAGAGGCAAAGGAGCGACAGCTGAAAGAAGAAAGAGAGACAAAGGAGCGACAGCTGAAAGAAGAAAGAGAGGCAAGGGAGCGACAGCTGAAAGAAGAAAGAGAGCAGCAATTGAAATTGGAGCTGGAGAGAGAGAAGTTGGCAGCCGAAAGGGCGAAAGAAGAAAGAGAAGCGGAGATGGCTGAAAGGGAACGGCAGCGGCAGCACGAAATTGAACTCGAGCGGCTCCGTTCGCAACAGCGAAGTGAAACTCCCGTCCAACCTAGAGTTGAAAGCAGCGAACGGGAGGATCATGGCTTCCGCTTGAACCCAAGCAAGTTGCTCGTGGCGTTTGATGAAAGGAAGGACGACCTTGACGCGTACCTTCACCGATTTGAGACGATTGCGAAGAGCCAGAATTGGCCGGAACATCAATGGGCAACTGCTTTGAGTACTTGCTTGAGTAGTGAAGCGCTCAGTGTGTACGGTAGGCTGACGCCGACCGATGCAGCCAACTATGCAAAGGTGAAAGCTGCTTTGCTGAAGTGATTTAGGTTTACTGTAGAAGGATTCCAGGACAGATTTCGGACAGGAAAGCCAGCTGATGGTGAGACGGCTACGCAGTATGCCGCCCGACTTTGCCATTATTTCGACAGATGGATTGAACTTTCAGGGACAGCACAGGAGTACGATGAACTTAGAGAGCTCCTAATTAGAGAACAATTTCTTACTAGTTGCCACCCAAGCCTGTCGCTGTACTTGAAAGAGAGGAAGGCTGAGTCACTTGAAGGAATGCTTGAATTGGCTGATCAATTCTTGGAAGCGCAAGGTGGCACTAATTTGGCCAAGGTCAAGAAGGATTGTCCCGATGATTCGAAGAAATTGGCTCCCGAAGAAAAGAAGCGTGCACCAGAGAGCATTCCGCGATGTTTTCTGCGCAACCGAGTGGGTCATCGCGCGAAAAACTATCGAACGATCTTTACGAGCCCTACGGCAGTAAAATGTTTCAAGTGTGGTCAGACTGCGCACAAAGCAGACGCTTGTCGGAACGGAGTGAGTCAAACTCACCAGGTATCTTGTGTGCAAGCGGCACCCAAATCTGATAATAATGCCGTCACCGATGGATTCGTAGAGTTGAAGAATGGGGAGAAAATTCCTATTGTGGGTGCTGTAATGTCAAAACAGCCAACCGGTGTTACGAAAGGAATGCCGACGCTGCCAGGAAAAGTTGCGGACAAAAAGATTACGGTGTTAAGAGATACCGGCAGCTCCACTGTTATCGTGCGGAGAAACTTGGTACGGGAAAGTGAGTTAACCGGCAAAACGAAACCGGTTTCCTTAATTGACCGTACAGTTCGGATGCTTCCCGAAGCAGAGATTGAGGTTGAAACTCCATACTTCAGCGGGAAGGTTACGGCTCTATGTATGACGACCCCCCTTTACAACCTTGTCATCGGAAACATCGACGGGGCGCGAGGACCGAATGATCCGGAATGTTTGGGAGAAGACCTTAAGATAGAGCCCTCGCCAACCCAACGACCGCGAGATACAGTGGAGGAGCAATCCGTGACGGATCCCACTCGAGCCCAAGGTGAAGCCGCGGTGCAAGGGACTATGAATGATAAGATGATCGTGTTGAACGAGTTCACGGGCCGGGCAACTGGACTTACGTCGGCACGACCTCAGCCGACCGACAGTACAAAGGAGACGGAGTTGGCCAGCCAGGCCAAATGTCGGGACGTGAACAAGCGGGTGACAGGATTGGTTGAGTGTTATCAACCGTTAACAGTGTCAGAAGTGACAACGATGGCTTAGACGCTGCCTCAGATACCGTCGTTGGAAAAGGCTCGCCGAAAAAGAACAAGGAAAAACAAGAAGAGATCGAACGAGCACCACAAGAAAGGACGCAAGCGCAGCTCGAAATACACAGGATAGGTGCTGAGGTCGAATCAGAATGTGTTTGGCAGTGCTGAGTGCCATATGTTGTGTTAATGTTGTGTTATCCTGTGTCACAAGTGTCGAAGTGTCTGTGCTGTGTGTGATGTATAGTGTTGTATAATTGTGGTAATGAGTGAACTTTGTACGTTTGTATTGCTTGGAATGTGTGATGAAGCGTTGTAGTCATGTACCTGTGGCTATATTTCATGTGTTGTGGAATTGAATTACAATGTACAATTGTATTGAGTGAACTATTGCGAATGTGACGTGTCATGAGCGACGGACTATGTTACAGTCTTTGAGTGTGTGGGGACTGTTCACGCTCATTTGTGTGGTTCTGAATATTATGAGATAATATTCTTAAAGGGGGGGGGCAGTGTCACAGCACGAGCGCTAAAAATGGGCGCGCCGCCAAATTGTCGCGACGAAACGCCGGAGTGGCGCCGCGAGGTCAAAAGAAAAAAGAAAACAAACATCTAAAGGCTCCCCGGGGCGCGCGCTCTCCCCTCGGAAGCGTGGCTTCGCTGACGAACCTCCTCACCCCACATCGGCGGCCGAGATAGCCCGCGAAAGTTCTAGAACGAAAGGGGCGTGGTCATACCGAGTTGAGTCATCGGCCGCGGAGGGCATTCCAACCGCCTCGCCCTCTTCCCAGCCTTCGCCGCATCGCGCCGACGAAATGACGAGAACCGTCTGGAATGTCGCGCGCAAGGTATTTAACCGACCAGCCGAGATGAGACATCAGGAGAAGACGGAAGTTAACGCCAGAGCGCGTAGGGTATACCGCCGTGTGGTCGGCGAAGGTTTGGTCCGTAGGGACAAAGCAGGAGAAGAAGAGGATTTCCACCTGAGGGGTGAAGGCTCGAGCTACAGGCAAGAGTGTGTGTTTACCGCTATCGAGCGAGGACGCGTGGCGACAGCTGCGTGTGTGAAGCCGACGTGTTCGGGCGAAGAAGTTTGGAGCTTGGAGAGTGGCCAATTGAAGACGCGAGGTTTCCTGGAAGAGAAACTTCGAGAGCGCGGAACGACAACAACGCTGGACTTTGAGTGAGTGATTCTCGGAAGAGTATCATTCAGACTATTGTTCCAAGGACTTTGGACTGAATAGGTTTTATATCTCTTTAGTCTTTAAGTGTCTTGGCTGTTAAATGCAAGCGACTGCATTGTAGTGCGTATTGTTGTCTGTGTCCGTTGTTTCAAGTGTGGTTGATTGTACTGTGTAGTACGTTGTTTGTTTGGTGACGTATTGTATGTAACTATTGTGGAGTGTGCATTCTTGTGTATTGTTTTCGATCTGCCATTTTTGAGAATATAGCATTTGTTTTGTTTATCAACTCTCGGCTCTGACTTGTTCTTTGGGCCACAGCCGGCGTCCGCTGGCGCGCCGAAAAGGACCACTTCTAAATTGTCTACGCCTTCGTGGTGCGGTTCGGAGGGCCAATACTTCGGCCCTTGGAATTAGCCCGGCAATCGCCTCCCTAATTAACGGGTCGTGTGTGACAACGCCATCAGCCCCCAAACGATTAGTTCTATATTAATATGTTTCCAACGAGACAGCGCGCAATTTTTCACGCTACATGCTCGATGAGTACTTGTGAGCCGCCATTAAAGGTGGCACGCTTTGCGTGACACGCATGCTTGAAGTTTCTCAGTATTACGCGAATTCGTGACATCCCGCAGTAAGGGGTTAAGAACTCCGGGTAGTCAAAATTACCGGAGTCCTCCACTACAGGGTATCTCATAATGGTGTTTTTGGGGACTTTAAACACCAATTATTGTTATTAACGAAGCGGTGTTAGTCATCAGCTTTATCAGGTCTTTCGCAGCAATTCTGTAACCGTCAACAGAGATAAGAGCCCGCGCAGAATTCACGTGATCGCAGCGAATGGAACGCTTAAAGCAGAAAAAAAAGGGTGTGGAGCCCGTCGTTGTCTGAAGCAATGTCACCTAGACTCCAGGCCTGATCCCTACCGCCGTGACGTCACGCACCTTGACCGAGCGAGCATACACGGAAGGTTGTGAAGCAAATACGACCATCGCCTCCCATGAAAAGTTAAAGCTTTAGCAGCGAGTTTTACATGTACCAAAACGGTTCATTTAACCTTTTGTGTCTGCATTTGAACTGGGTTAAGAAATGCTTGCGTTGTAAATTATTTGGTGATTTATCTGTAAGCATTTGTTATTTCAAGTAAACGTAAGGAAATATTTACAAGAGACTGATTTACAAGAACAAAGTTTGATGGCCCAAAAAAGGAATAATATAAACAAGGTGAATTTTGTTTTTGTCACACACACACACACACACACACACACACACACACACACACACACACACACACATACTCGCACACGCACGCGCACACGCACGCGCACACGCACGCACGCAGTCTTGAATATGCACAGACAGTCTTTCTGTTGATATCTTGACTTCTACGGTTTTCTTTGCTGTGTGAGTGCATTTGTACTGTTGTGCCTGCCTTGTGGATAGGTGTAAATAGTACTCGTCCTCAATTGTTTTGGCTTGAAATGAATATAAGACACCTGAGAAACATCTTAAAAAGCGAGTAATCACAGGCTTTTTGCTCTACATGTCGAATATCGAGAAGCTACAAAACAGGTAAATCTTTCAGGTGTGTACAGGCATCCACATTAAGTTGAAGAGCAGCAGTACATACTGCGAGATAATAAATCAGGTGAAAGTACTGACAAGACTGGCGCATAATTAAAACAACGCATAAATATGGTTGGAGCAGCGGCAAGAAATACGTCGTGTATAACAGAAAAACGACACCACGCAGCGGCCTCTTCGCTAAAGAAAGTGATCCAGGTTGTTACAATAAGCCCGCGGTGCTATGTGTGAATGGTGAAATCTTTATCGGCCCTGAAGAGTAAAACACGTGTTGTGAGAATATATTGCCACGCGCGTTTATCGATTCAGTTTGATATGTTTTGGATGAGAGCAGTGCTTCGCAAAACGCCGCTCGCAACACTTGTGAAATCAGATCGGAGCGTGAAGGCACGTCTATTTCGTTCCGCCGTCAGTTTTCAGTCAAGCAGAGCGCATCTCGTCAAACGTGCTCCTCGAAAACGCAAAATCGATGCGTTTTCGAGCACTTTCTCGGGACGCTGCGTTAGACTGAGTGCCGGTGACGCTAAAGTGAAAATGTCTGGCTTACGCCGAGAAGAAAGAAGCGCACATCATATTTCTTTACCGAAATCACCGAACGTCGTGCTTTTTAAACAACTCGAAAGCTGGTAGTAGATACACACGTACCTTTAAATCACAGAGATAACGTATGTCGATGTCAGCCCGATGAACGGCATGCTCCGATTTCGCCTCGCGGTCGCCTTTTGCACACTGTCGATAACGGTGACAGTCGGGCCTGCAGCAGTGCCCCATTGCACAGTAGTGTCCCATTGTACACTACATGAACATTCAGTGAATGAAGCACATCGCAGCATCACACAGCACCTCACAGACGCAGAAAAACAAGGTGACCTTCGTGAATTCACCGAAAGAAACAAAATCATCCCACGACAGGCTTCATCAGGCTTAGCAATCCTGGTATTCCAACGGCGAGAGCGTGCTTGCACTCATCCACTCAGCGCGAGACGAGGATCAAAACAAAGTGATGTCAGAGACTATGCCAGAAATGGTGAGCAGACAGAAAGTTTCATCGGTCTCGTCATGAATTTTGCTGGTGTTTACCGTTTCTAAACCACGATATGGACATGACAGACGACGTTAAAGAAGGCTCCGGAAATTTTCACCACCTGGGGTTCCTTTCGTGCACATAAATCTAAGCACAAGGGCCTCGGGCATTTTCGCCTCTACCGAAGAGGCGGCCGCCACGGCCAGGATTCTATCCTTAGACCTGCTGGTCAATAGCAGAGTACCATAGCCGATAGGCCACCGTGGTGGGTTGTTGGTCTAGTGGTACGCCATGCTCTGCGCATGCGAGGGAATCTCGTACCTTTCGGTTGCATCTTCTGCTTTTCGCGAAGTCGAGGAAGCAACTCTTTGGAGTGGATCTGACAGCGGAACTGTTCCAAACTTGCTAGTTAAACACATAAGAATGCACTCTCGATCTGCCGATGGAATAGACTTCCGCAAACTCGAGCAAGAAAAGTGCTTCCAGAAGTGCTCTGAATCTGCTATTGGAATTCAACTTTTGTTATAGTCTTGAGCGTCGAGACGAGAAGGCGGCACAGGAAATGAAATGTCAAAGCCAAGTGGTAGACAGTGAATACTTATAAAGGTGATCACAATCGTCGGCCGTCGGTAATGTGAGTATGAGAGGAACACACCATCTTTGATCCACCAGGGACCAGGTGTTTTATGAATCAGTGATCAAACCTTGTAGCGTTATTGCTGGGGCTAGGGTAAGTTACACACATAAACTTCCCCAGTCTGAGCCCTCTATACTACGGCGGTCCCTCATAATCATAGCATGGTGGCGTACGCAAACGCCATCAAATACTATTATAACCGAAGTTGAATACTCGCATCCTGCCCATGTACGTAAGACAACGGCCTTAAACAATCTCGGAGCTTCCCGAACATTGCTCTGTGGTCTGCGCTGAGCGGGGCTAACTGTTTTTGCGTTTGAAACCAAAGAACATCAGTATATAGAAATAAGAGAGCGTGGCAAAATTTCTCGACGAAGTCACAGTGAATAAAATAAGACAAGATTTTCATCGCTTTCCGTAACAGAAAGCTGCCGCTTTACCTTGGTTTGTTTCTGTAGACACTTGTACAGTATAAGGAGCATCGCCTTTTTTTTTTTAATTTTTATCCACATGCAGTGTTTGGTCGGTGATTCTGGCAAAGACTTTTTCAGTCGTCTCTCGACGTCTTTATTCTCTTTAACTGTGCGGAATCACGCACATGCTTTGCCTACTCGTGCGACGGGTCTCACAAAACGTGGTAGCACTCTGCGTATTCATCACGACTGTATTCAACGTTCTGCGAATTCATCATGTCATAGAAGAATGACAACACTCATTATTTTACTCCAAACAGGTTTTTTTGCTAGTAAAAAGAGTATGTCTTCCTCTATGTTAGGCAAGCACCATCCGGATTGTTTCTTTTATCTAATCCCATCTCTTCCCCTACATTTATCGCAGCCCTCGAAGCATAGAGTTTCCTGAAATTAACTAGTGGGAACTCTGGTGCTGCGATCATTCAGCGACCATAGGAATGATGGGTAGTAAGTACACGGATTTGCCTAGTCTTCGTACTTGCGGGTGGTGACTCGCACTTGTAGCTTCGTTCATTGCTGTGTTTCGGTTTCCTTTCGAAAGAGAACGAACGCTTTTGAACTTCAGGACCTAAAGAAATAATCTGGTGAAGCGCTACCACTGAACATTTGCTTACTTTCGTTTCACGAGAAAACCGCTCCAAGCCACAAGAACAAACACGGAGCCAGAAGTACGAAGATTAGAGATATCCCTGTACTCCCCATCATTCTCTTCTCGCTGAAACGCCGTGCGTTGCAGCTCCCATAGACACCAGCACCAAAGTTCGCTCTAGTGCACTCTTAGGAAACCATTTACCTCCAAATGCCTTACATGTGAATAAAGACGTGTCAGCATCAACAACCACCGGGCTGTTTCATCGAGTGATTGCAGACACGGCGCCACGTCCTCATTACGGAGTATACGTCCGAGCATTGTTAAGAAGGAATAAATACTCTATTTAAAAATTAAATTTATTTTTCACCTAATTGAGGACGATTCTTGATTGAAAAGAAGACGCGAAGAAAAGCCCGCATGTAGTGATTGTAATAGCTTGCTTTTGACGAGTACATTTTTCAACAAGCCACGAGACCTCTCTTGTGATACCGTGTGGGAAGGTGCTAGCACGAAGATATTTGCTGTTAGCGATACGGTAAGTACTTGTTCTTTTAGAAAAACGTATACGTCAGTGATAGGAGCTCACAGCGTTATCTCAAGTGTTCGCATACGCACCAAAATAAACTCGACTTCTCACGTCCTAAAAGAGAATCTCAAACAATAGCGAAGTTTCCGAATACCTGCAGTGTCGTATGTTCTTCGTAGTGCTAACAATTTTTGTTTCGTTTTGATGGAACCCCGTCATAAAAATACTGAGCATGTGGGCTAATGAAACATTGTGCATATATGGTTCCGGATCTGAATATAAATATTTACTTTTTGTTTATGTACCATATCGTAAAAGTGGATGGCACTACTAATAATAGATGTGGTTAAAAGTCGCAAAACCACGACAAAATTATGAAGACAATGTATTGAGTGTTTCGGATATTTCGACCGCCTGGTGTTCTTAACGTGAGCTTAATCGAAATATACAGCCGCGGCCTTGTCTGGGTGTAGCGCGCGAGCAGCCTGCTTTGCTCAGCGACGCGACACTTTGTGTCCATTTCGTGTTGTGAGGTTGCATGCACAGGAGCATGCGCGACCTTACAGACATGCTGGAATGCTTTACACGAGTGACAATGATCAGCGATGTGCTTGTTTAGCCGAAGATCCGTGCTTCCTCACAACGCTTTGGTCGTATCTATCTCATAAGACGGAGCGCGTTTTAACTATTTAGCGCGGAGCGCGTTTTAACTAAGTTAACAATTAGTTAGAGGCTATGCATACCTTATTTTTCAGAAGAGGGCATGTTTGAACAAATGGTGATGTTTTATTATTGTTTAACTCTAAATGCGTTAATGCTAAAATGACGCCATAGCAAATCGTCGCGTTGGAATTCGGGGAGGCGCCGCCTTGGTTCTCTGGCATCGACTGCTTTGGCTGTCACCCGAACCAATGCTTTCAAAACTCTATTCTATCTCTCACTGTGCGGTTTTTTGTTGTACAACAGTTCATCGCACACACAGTTCATTGCGTACAAACGTGTGTTGCACTGACCTACACATCTTAGCGGTAAAACTCCGAGCAAAAGCGCCCATTAGTGTACACAGAGGGGAAACGATTGCAAAAAAAAAAAACTGCTTTAATGCTAGATTTGAAGGTCTCACTTACTAATGATCAAAGTTTGTAAAAAGAGAGCGTCAACAAAAATGTCCTCAATTTACGGAAAAAGACAAAATTATATTCTCATTACATTCCGTTTAAAATACGCCTAATTCTATTCCATTCCTCTACGATTTGTCGCCATTCCCTTTCCATTCCGTAGTCGCGAAAAAGTGAAATAATTCCAGAATAATTTCGATTTAGGAGTGGTAACTCCGAAACACTGCTTATTATTGCCTGTATATTTATTATGACCATTTTACGCCAGGTGAAATTATCACACATACTGAAGATCTGTGGAGGCCTCGCCTCACTTACAAGAAATGACCGCGGTTAGCAAGAGGCGCAAGGATTACACACTTAAACAACCTCCGCAAAGCTTATGTAGAAATACTGTTGTCTAGAATGTGCTTTGGTGATCACAAAATCATTAAGATTTAAGTAGCAGTCAAACCTTATAGTCTAATTTTGGGGAGAATGCGTGTCCGTGCTATTACCTTGAGTCGAATATCTTGCCCGGCCATACAGTGGACTTATACCACAAACGAAGTAATAGCTCTAACTACAAACTTTTGTACTATACATATGAACGAGACAATATTGAACTTGTTGCAAGGTTAATGGAAGTTGTTTATTGCGTATTCATGTCAATGTTTTATAATTTGTCGCGTATCGCACCACTCACTCGAGTACATCGAAGGTTGCTTATGCATTCTACCGCTAGCCTATTGATATCATTGAGCTAGCGACGCCGAGTATTCAATTAAACCAAATATCTCTTCATATATATCTGCTGATATGGTTCAAGAACAGAAATTGATAATGCTTTCAATATTGATCGTTTGTTTTATGCAGGGGTGTTAAGCTGAGACAAAAATAAAAGTTCATATACTATTCTTGCTATTTAGTAAGCGAGAGTTAAATTTCACAAATACTGGCACCATCTATGTCTTTTTCAAGTACAAAGAATAACATTGCCCCTAGGGATAATGATTTCAGCATTAGTCATCCAACTTGCAGGATTGGCCGCTTTTGCAGCATGTCAGCACTACGACCCTCGCTGTCCAGTAAGGGAGCACCAAAGTAAGTGAATAAATAAAAGTATGTGGTAATCACAGTAATGTAACAGCCGTGAGGCTCTTGTGTTTTTTCGCTACACTGTGACAGCGACATTTGAGAAATAAATAATGGGACCCTTTATGTTCCAAAAGTTTATCATGTGATTCAAAATGAAACGTCTCCCACATGGTTCAGCTACCCATGACACTAGGGAAATCTTCAGGGTGGAAGACAATTCACAATTCACTACTATTGTTTACCGCCTAGTGTTTTATTTTTTCAATATCGAGCATTTTTTGCGTACTCCAAGCACTTTTGGCATCTATCTATCTATCTATCTATCTATCTATCTATCTATCTATTTATCTATCTATCCTTCAGCCGCTGACGTCTGGGTGCTCTCGTGATCACCCCTTGGGCATGAACCAAAACTAGTAGGTGAGGGTAAGAAGGATTGACGAATTGTATGCACTAGTCAAGACATGCATAATGTCACAATCTCGTCGTGTATGTCGTTAAATACTTTCAGCCAGACAGTGGCAACGGGCAATATGCACCACTCGTATGCGGGTATGTGCCACAGGTGATTGACACTTGGTGTTTGCGGAGGAACGGCGAGAACACACACGGGTACGTAATTTTAGCGCGTGAGCGTTAAGAAAAAAGTCCCAGCTTTGTCGCAAAGACCAAGCAATGAACACAGTAGCAAAAAGTCTGAAGGTCACG
Source organism: Rhipicephalus microplus (assembly GCF_043290135.1). Lineage (NCBI taxonomy): Eukaryota > Metazoa > Arthropoda > Arachnida > Ixodida > Ixodidae > Rhipicephalus > Rhipicephalus microplus. The sequence continues at coordinate 81,684,617 of NC_134706.1, forward strand.
CGCAGAATGGCAAGCAGATCGAAACGTGCCCCGCGCTTTGCACGCTCAAATGACGCACGAAACGTACCCACTGATACACATGAACGCTAATAAGCGTCTCAGTTTTTACTTCGTTGTGTCTGAAAAGCGCGTTCTTTTTGCAAACGGAGGCTGTGCAACGATTGCAGTTACCTTTGTGCATCAGATAACTACAACATAATTGTTTCGGCAAGCCCAAATGGTAGCCAAGACGTACAATTCTCCCCACCGCAAGATAAGGGCGTGCGATCGAGCGTACACCCCCTTATTGTCTACGCGTGCCAAAGCACGCGTGAGAGATGAGAGCCTCAGCGCGCTCACTGCGCCATCTTACTTATAATTATAAAAACACGATAGTTCCCCCCGAGATGCCCGCCAACAGCGGTAAGTGGTAGATACGAATAGCTTGCCGTTTGAACATTGCAGAAGGTAACTCGGTGACTCAGTGGTTAACGCCTCGCATTCACGACGCGGATGTCGAACGTTCGATTCTGCGCGCCGGAGTCTTTTCGAAGACGATAGGTAATAGGTAAAATTGGTAATCTGTCTCTCATTCTGTCTTCCTGCACATTTGTCTGTTTGTGCACCATAACGATACCCCAAACGGCCAACCCCATCCGCAGCACCCACCGATATTGCTCAAGTTTAAGCGTTCATGCTTGTGCGATTGTCAATTAAAAAGCAATATTGCGCATATCTGAGGCACCATAACAACACGTCAATATTTTGTTTGTGTGTCTTTATATTAGACAAGGCGTACATAGGTAATTCTAAGGACCGTATAGTTCAGCACACTGCGCTGACATTGCAACGCGGTGCTAAAAAAGGCAAGTGTTTCTAGCGCTTTGCTAACACGACACGGTGGTGGCACATGCCCGTCGCTATCTATAAGTTGTTTCCAGTTATCTTGCAAAGCATCTTTCATCCCTACGTTAAGAAGATCCCTTCCTTTTAGCAAGCGCTAGCCACCTTACTGAGTATCTGTCTGCCCATAGTCCTAGTTCCTGTACAGTTGCTAGTTTTTGTGTGGAAGACCTTTTTGATTGTAAGCCTCACGACAAGCTTATGGCTTCAGTAAAACAATGCACAGCTTGCCTTTAGAAATAGACGTGGTATAACAACAGAGACCTTCTTGGAACTGCTAAATTTCTATATAAACATTACTTTTGTGATGTGGGAAGTTGGGCCATATGTTCAAATACCTGGTATTTGCATTGTTGTGAAAGTGGCTCCTGTACTTAGTTATATCTTCTTATCTCTTGTTGACCGCGCAATATAAAAACAGGAGGCACACGAATTAGTTACTATGTACTTTCGTTATGTCGTTTTTTTTAAATTGTTCCACTGAGTGCCGCTTATACGGCCCTATTTCATGATGTACTTAGCAATTTCACAGACAGTGCCTTCGAGTTGGTGTTCATGGCTGAAGAGCAAGGCTAAGGTGCCACTACATTTGAAGATATTTGTATAGTGAAGAAGGCCATTTATGCATGCAGGCGTTTCTCGCCGCGAGCGAAAAAAATCGCTGTTCAGCTATTCATCAAAACAATCAAACATTGTGCAGAATGAAATCGTCTTTAATTAGTTAAATACTGATCTTAAGAAGTATTGCCACCACAGGATCGAATCCACTTTTCAGGAACAGGTAGGCCACCTGAGGAAAGCAGGCTTGCTGGGTTCATTCTTGTCATACGTTTCCCTCGGGTTGCTGAAGTACTTAAAGCTATCTGCTTTACTGCCTGAGCAACACGTAATCTCCAGTAATAACCAACTAGCCTAAATAGCCGCTATTCCTCAGTAGTAGGCCAAAGAAGTTCACAGTCATTTCTCATGCTCGTAGATCATCACACAGGCTCAAAAAATTGGAAAAGATTTCGACAATGATGTGGTCTTCTCTGCCCATGGCAAGGTTGGAAGAACATGCTGTAGATAGAAAGTTGACAGGTCTAACGCACAAAAAAGTGTGTCCCGTCATTCACCGTACTCAGTTTTTTGCGTGCGTGCATGGTGTGGTACAAAATACACCGTTATCATGCGGGAAGTCCGTCATAGGTCACACTGGCGCCTGCCTTAACGAGAGGCTCCCACAACACTACAATACATTGAAGGGCACACTTGCTTCACATTCCTCTTCCCATTGTCGCACCTGTAGTTAAAACCTTTGTTTCATAACTCGCATGACATTTTGAAACATATGGGCCAAAGTTCACGTGGAATCATCGATGAATTCCACATCATGAAAAACTATAATATTCGCATTTCCGCCCCATACATCTTTTTACATGATTGTGTAATCAGTTTACTTGAAAAAGCGTGACCATTACGTGCAGTTTGGAGGATGCGCACTCAGTAGTACTGATTATATTGAGTCTCCTCTTTTGTAATGAAATGTCAGTACTAGTTCAGCGCTTGTCCTGTGTCCTCCTTCTTTTGTGTGTCGTCTTTATGCGCTACATTTTACATCATGTAACTTTTCAGGGGTCACTGTTACGTGCGTTGAACACTTTTGAGCGATCCTGGATTTATCCCTGTTTGCTTATGTTTAAATTATTTCAATTTCAAATACAGTAGCAAACTCGGTGGTAAGCACGTATGAGGTTCATCTTCACTAAACGCATCTTGATCACAAGCAGAGTTGTTTGGGTTAGTTGGTCAAACATTTGTAATTAAGAAAAGCTGTGCCGGAGCAGAACAGATGTACTTGAAGAAATACACACGGCGTTGAACCTGTGCACATCCTCGTTCGCTCTTTGTCTTTCAGTACCTTAACAACTTGTGCGTAGGCCAATAAATCTCGTCATAATCTTTATAAATTACCATAAGCTGCATGGCTTGGTCCGTGTCGTCACACCTCGACTGTGCCTACATTCTTTGTGTATTTATCTTTTTTTACTTACTTTTATTCACCTCCTGATCTCAAGCTCTGTGGACAGACAGACAGACAGACAGACAGACAGACAGACAGACAGACAGACAGACAGACAGAGAGACAAACAGAGAGACAGACAGACAGACAGGCAGACAGACAGACAGACAGACAATGAACTTTCTGTGATCCTGAGGAGCTTTCGCGGGAACCCCTATTGGGGACCCGCGGAAGCCGCTGGCCGCGTCCATGTCGGGGCTGGGACACCGTGATGTTCCGCTCTTTGTTGGGCCCTCTGGATTGCCTGGATTAGTGCCTGGAGCGAAGGGCTCCGGAGTGCCTCTTCCCAGTCGGCTTCGCCGTTAGGTAACGCGGGGCATTGCCAAAGCATGTGCGCTAAGGAACAATAAATTTCATTACATTCCGGACAACTCGAGTCAACGTCTGTGGAGATACGACAGAGAAACCCCGCGAGGGGAACGAGCCCGTCTGGAGCATTCTAATTGTAATTGACTGAGACCTATCTAACTTCAGGTGAGGAAGAGAATAGGCCCTTTAGTTAGCCGATTGTGAGATGTGATTTCATTATATGTAAGGAGTGGATCGTTATGCTGGATTTCTTCCTGACCCCATAAGGCCTCCATGCCGCCGTGGCGCGTCAGATCTTGCGCACGGTCATGGGCAAGCTTGTTGAGGTTAGGTACGTGCTGATGAACGTCCGCACCCATATGGGCGGGAAACCATAGATTAAGTGAGTGCCAGGGTCTGTTCTTTTTTCTAGAATGGAGGCAGCCTCTCGCGCTAGGTTACCCGACTCAAAAGCTTTGATGGCCGCTCGTGAGTCTGTTAACAAGGTGGTGTGTGAGCGGTCGGTCACGGCCAGGGATATGGCGACCTGTTCTGCAACTGCGCTTGTAGATAACCTGACCGAGGCTGAGGAGCGTAATTCCCCGTTGCCGTCAATGACTGCCAGCGCGAATGTGCTAGACTTGCCAAACTGAGCCGCGTCGACAAAGACAGTCGATTCTCGATTCTCGGCGGCGTTCTGTAATATCGCCCGTGCTTGGGCTTTTCGTCTCCCTACATTGTATTGCGAGTGCATATTCCAAAGGAATGGGCTGACCACAAAGGTTTGCCGGACCTCCCGGGATAAGGTAATTTCCCGTTCGGCAAGCATTCTAGGAGCCATGACAGCCTCGTCCAGGATGCGTCTTCCTGCCCTGGTTGACGAGAGCCTGACCACCTAGGCGGGGACCTGCGCTTTGATTACTTCATCAATCTCGTTGTGCCTACAAAGTTGTCTTAATTTGTCAGAGCATGTGGTTACTGGTAAACCCAGTACCTTTTTGATGCTCTTACGGAAGAGATTGTCTAGCTTATTTTTTCTGTTGTAGTCCATGTAAGGACCGATGCTACATGATTAATGTGGCTCATTAGGAAGGCATGATTGATCCGAAGTAGGTTGGCTTTACTGAGTCCCTTTCTGCGTCCTGATACTCTAACAAGAAGTCTCAGCATGCTTTCGGGTTTGGCCATGTTGTTCGTCAGTGTTTTGGCGTTACACCCTCTCGCGTCAATCAGTAGTTCTAGGATTCTGATTGAATCTACTCGTGGAATGCACTATCCATTTCTTGCAAAAAGAGAGATGGGAATTTGGTCTAGGTGTGGAAGTCTCCTAACGCCTTGCCTGTACAGTAACGCCTTGCCTGTCTCCTAATGCCGGCCTGTACAGTTACAGTTCTGATTTGTTTGGAGAGAGTTGGAGGCCTGCGCCTTCTAGGTAGGACTCTGTCTCATCTAGGGCTGATTGCAGCGCGTTTTCTACTTCTGCGAGTGATCCTCCCGGGCACCAGATTGTGATATCGTCCGAGTAAAGCAAGTGGCCTATATTGGGCAGGGATCTGAGCCTCTCCGATAAGCCGTTCCTGACTATATTGAATAACAAGGGGGAGATGACCGCCCCTTGTGGAGTGCCTCTGGCTCCTAAGGCGAACTCATCTGACTTGTGTTGAGCGATCCTTATGGTAGCCGTTGTATTCATCAGGAATGACCTAACAAAGGCCTGAAATATTGTTCCGATACCTAGGCTGGCTGTAGCCTGCAAGACAAAGCGATGAGATACGGTGTCAAAGGCCTTGGTCAGGTCAAGGGCTAAGATCCCTTTAACATTCCTAGTGCTGTTATCGAAAATGTGATTCTTAAGAAGAAGCATTACATCTTGTGTGGAAAGGCCAGGCCTGAAGTTGATCATGTTGTGTGGGAATAGTGAATTCCTTGCCTTCTATGTAGTTCGAGATCATATTGAGGATCGCATGTTCCGCTACCTTGCCTACACAGGAGGTTAGCGATATCGCCCTTAGGTTGTCAAGATTTAAGGGCTTACCCGGTTTCGGAATAAGCCCAATCGAGGGCGCTTTCCACTCTGCCAGCACGCTTCCACTCTCCCAAGTCTTGTTGACCTCTTTCGTTAGCATCTCAATTGATCTATCATCCAGGTTCCTTACCAGTCTGTTTGAGATGCCATCGGGTCCTAAGGCTGACCTCCTATCAAAGTTGTAAGGACGGCCCTAATTTCAGACTCCGTGAAGGGGTCATCGAGCTCTTTTACCGTGTCACATTCTATTTCAGGATACTCTTCTGAGCGTATTGCGCCTAGCGGGAGATATCTATTCGCTACCTCGTCTAAGAGCGTTTCTTCCGTTCCACCCTCTTGTCTGTGCTTGTAAATCAGGCGGCACAGTGCCTGTCTTTGATTGACTTTGGTCTGCGTGTCATCTAACACGTGTTTAAGAAGATTTCATTTCCCCCATGTACGCATACGTCCATCGACTGCTGAACAGATCTCATCCCATTGTAGCCGAGCTAACTCGGTGCAGTACTGTAAGATCTCCCTATTAGTTTTCGCAACCCTCTTTTGTAACCACCGGTTAAGCCTCTGTATTTTCCATCGCCTCAAAATGAAGACTTTGGCTTCCAAAAAATGTGTGAGGTGCGGATCCATCCTGGGAACATCGAGCTCAGTTTGAATAGTTTTTGTGGCTTTTTTAACATCCGCTGTGGGCATCTGAATGAGTTCGCTGAAGCTGTCGTATTCGCCCGTGTCCTCGTTTCTCAGCTTTCGGAAAGCATCCCAGTCCGTCACATTAATGTTCTTGGCCTGGGGGCTCTGACCTGAATGGTAACACTAATGATGAAGTGATCGCTGCGCAGGTTTTATTGCTTGTTATCCCAGGTTGTTAGCTGTAAATTTTTGATAAACGCGAGATCGGGGGTTGTGTCTCTAGCCACCAACATGCCCAGTCTCGTGGGAAACCGGTAATCAGTGATGACTGTTAGCGTTAGGTCATCGACTGCCCACGCTAGATATATGCCCTTCGTTGTTTGCCTGATGTACCCTCATGCGTTATGTGGGGCGTTGGAAGTCTCCCGCGCTTACTAACGGTGACTGTCTAGCGAGTGTAGCGGCCTTCGTAAACAGGGAGTGGAAAGACTGTCTCTGATCGGATGGTGGGCTGTGAACATTGAGAATGAACACGCTTTGTTTAAGCCACCTGTTATGGATAACCTCAATGAAAAGCGCCTCCATTCTGCCACGACCTGGCTGAATATCATGTACAACTTATGCGAGCTTTTTGCTCACCAGCGTAGCTATACCTCTCTTGGACTCCCCCCTTGCAGCCACCGATTTGTAACCAGCGAGGGTGGGTGTGTCGCACAGTGTTTCCTGTAGCAAATATACCTGCGGCCTTTCTGCCTGAGCCGTAACGTACTGTTGCAGTAAGGTCTTGCGCCTTCGAAAACTAGCGCAATTCGAATGCCAAATTACTAGATTATTTTGAGTGCCCGCCATTTGGCTAGTGTCCGTTTTATTGACCCTGCGGAGTCGCCCCCGTATGATCGTTAGCTGCAGCTGGTGTACGATACTTTGGCTTGGCCTTAATAGCCATCTTATTCTGAAGTGCGACTAACCTTATTTTCTATGGCTCGTGCTTTACTCTCAAGTGCTTCCATGCGCAGCACGAGTTGATTAATGCCTAACTGATTTTGTTTGGAAATACTAAGGAACCCTTCTAGCATCTTGTTCTGCGAGCTTTCCACTCCGGGAATCTCCGAGTCACTCTCATCCTTTGGAGGGTGAGTCTTACGCTTAGCCTTGCTGACCTCGACTTTGGGTTCCTGCGTGCTTTTCTGCACGGCGTTATCCGCCAAGTTCGCGCCCTCTACTCTGCTGGAAATGGCCTGCGTGGCTTTCTGCTTGCGTAGCTCTGCTTTGAGACTAGCAATCTCCTGACGTAATTGTTCAATCTAACTCTTTTCACCAAGCTCTGGCGATGCCGACCGTGTTACCTTTTTGGGTTTGGGCGTCTTCTCCTTGACTCGATCCGCCCATGTCAGTTCCTCCTGGAATCTCCTTCTAGACGCCGAACGCCTTCTTGAATACGAGCGGCTCTTGCGCATCTGGCGTGACGGAGCGGCCTTTCTGGGTGTGCCGGAGACGCTAGGTGAGACGCTGGAGTCACGGGACAGCATTCCTAGGGCCATCTGCGTCTTCTCAGAGCGCCGGTGGCGTTGGCGTCGTCTCCTTCCGACAATGTAGGTGACTTGAAATCTCTCTTTGCATGCTCTGTTTGCAGTGGTATGTGGACCGCCGCATAGCGAACACTTTGGAGTGCAATGATGATGCTCCATTGGTGATTTCTGTCCACACGTGCGGCAGCACTTGCTGTTTAAATTAGGACAAACGTCAACACGGTGTCCTAAACCTCCGCAGCCGTAGCAGACCTCCGTGTGTCTCCTCTATAGTGTGCAGCGAAACACGCTCGCGCCACAGGACATTTATTTGGGCACCTTCATACCTTTTGACCTCGATGGCTCCTGGGTTACGGTGATTCAAAACTCGTGCTCAAAGCTGAGCCTCACTGATATCCACGTTGACACCCCTTATGACACCTTTGCACGTGTCATCGGGGGGAGCCGGTTACACAGAGACCCTGCACGTGCAATGACCCAGTCGGACTTGCTGCGCGTTTACGTAAGCGCATGTATTCTTCTCATGAGGACTGCACACCACATAAATGTGTTGAGTGCCATTGGAACAAAGGGTGTCCTCTTTAAATTCGGCCGGAGCCATGGCCGCCGCCATGGCCAGGGCTTGCTCGAAACGTATTTGACTGACCTTGGTCACATTCAGACCGTCCCTTGGTCTTACGATGATGCGATACGTGTCCTTCGGAAGTTGAGAGAGCCTCGAGGTGGCGATGATGCGTTGGTACGCGTTCCGTGGGGCGGCAGCGCGGCCACCGTCCTTTCACCCGCCACGCGTTGGGGTGCGTTTGCGTGTCGTAATGGCCAGTCTCATCCCCTTGCTGTTCTGGCGGCCATATGCCATCATCTAGCTGTGGCTGTTTGCTTCGTCCTGAGAGATTTATTCTCCCTCCACAATCTCCATCTTGGGCTAAGGCGCCCGCGGTCGCAGGGTTAGGCCTAGGCCTACCTGCACTGCCTCACCGGGGTTAGGCTAACCGCGTTAGGGTTAGCTGTGCCGAGGCGTGGTCAGAACTGCACACACTCATAAAGGGGGAAAAATGTCACCCACCGTAGAAAGACCCGTGTTGGGCAAGTCCTCACAACGCACTGCGCCGTTTAACACATAATGAACCCGGTTTCAACGAAAGAAACCAACCGAAACATTGAAAAAAGCAAGAGGGAAAATCAGCGCGTCCGCACTAGTCGGCGCCCCCTGGCAGTCCCCCCTCTGTGGATCTTGTGCAATATTTTTTAATTCAATTATATGTTAGGCATTCTAGCTTTTTCATAGTTTCGTGTTTTTCGGCTCGACAGCAATACCTTCAGCCGCGAAGTTTATGTATATTTGTCAAGGATGAATCGATACATCTTCTCTTGTTCCCCGCAATGGGCAAGATGGTATGCTCCACAGAGAAGGACGAAGTCGGGAGCCAAGCAAACCTTCGCTTCTTGGAACCTTCGCTGCCTGAGCTCCTGTTCCTGGTTCCTGTTCCTGTTCGCGTTGATCCTGTTCTGCGCTGCTGCTCACGGGTTGGAACGGCTTGAACGACGGGCGGCGGGATTGCACTTGAGTTTAACGTTTGCTTCTTTGTTGTTTTAGTGATTTTTCGGCAGTTGTTTGTGGTTTGTGCCATATGATTTTCTGAGTTCAAGCGACTCAGCCTATCTAGATGTCGGTTTCTTCGCCTGGCCAAGGGCCTTCTCCTTGGCTAGCATCTATACCGGTCAAGGATTGGCCAATTGATTCTTTTCTTTGCAGTGGGGTTATTAACGTCCCCGTGGCTTTGGTACCGACCAATGGAGGTACGATACCTATGAAGAACCCGAAGATGATTCAAATGGAGCTTCGGAAAGCCACAACACACTTTCAAAAGATCACTGAGGTCCGGCATTTCGGTCGTGGTGGTATTTTGTGCTGCTCTGCCGATCAGGAGTGCGTCCGAGAGCTTCTCAACTGTTCCGAATTTGCAGCACAGCCGGTGAGGCCGTTTATTCCAGCGCATCTGGCATGTTCGAAAGGCATAGTCCGCGGTGTAGATACGAGCCTGACCCCTGCAGAAATTCTTGAGTTATTTTCAGTAGCAGGTGCAGTGTCAGTATACAGGTGCACGCGTCTGGTTGACAATAAAAAATCACCTACCGAATCGGTCATAGTAACCTTTGCGGGAACGATAAGACCATCTGAAATTAAAGCTTGGCCTCTTATCTATAAGGTAGAGCCTCTATCCCCTAAGCCACTGCAGTGCTTGAATTGTTGGAGATATGGCCACAGCGTGAAAGGGTGCAGATCAACGGCCAGATGTCGACTATGCGGAGAAAATCACGACAGCCGTAAGTGCAACTCGACGGAAGAGAAGTGCTGTTTATGTCATGTGGCGCATCCTGCAGACTCTTCAGATTGTGAGGCGAAAGAACGAGAAGTTAAGCTGTTGGAAATTGTGGAACGCAGGCGTTGCTCCCGGAGGGAAGCTGTGACTGAATTACAAGAACGCTCGAAAGGTTACGCAAGCGTAACAGCACGACACACCACTGCTATGGATGCATCGTTAGCAAAATATATAGCAGAGGCTGTAGAGAAGGCAACGGAAAAGGCGATGGAGCGTCTTGCCAGCAGTATTATTGGAGTCGTGGCTGAATTGTTAACATCTCATTTGACCCAAATCATTGCTTCAGTGTCTATGAAAAATCAGACTTCACAGGATTTGGAGGTTTCAAATTGTGCCGGGACAGAAAGTCCGATAGCTCCTACACGATGCTCATCTCCTAAAGCAGGACCCTCCAATAAGATACTGCGGACAGATCTAGAAACCGTATCAGATGACACTGATGAATTCACAGATATGGATGCGGAATCTCATAATTTCTTGAAGCGCGCCAGATCTCCCCTATCGAAAAAGTCTTCACAGAAATCAAAATCTAAAAAGTTCCTGTCAAAGAAAGACGTTTTGGAGAACCTCTCCAAAAAAGACTTTTTGAAGAAAGATCTTTTGGATCAAGCAGTCTCTGCGGCGGGTTTATAGAATCAAAATAGGCTCCTTAAAAGTATTACAGTGGAATTGTCGATCAATAGGGTCGGCTACCACAGATTTATTGTGTATTTCTTCGCAAATTTCCCCAGATATTATTACTTTACAAGAAACTTGGCTTACAAACGGACAAAAATTTTACCTAAAAAATTATCGCTTATTTCGTTTAGACAGACCTAGCAGAGGTGGTGGACTTGCCATTTTTATATTAACTAAATTTAGTCATAGAGCGAAGATTAACTACCTGTGCATGGATTCTAACTATGAAATCATGGTATTAGACATCACTCTGCCAGGCTGTTCCCCTTTTTCTTTTGTTAACGCATACTTTCCGGTAGGAGTACAGGACACAAGATGCTTAGATGCAATGTTAGCTTCCTGCAGGAAGGATGTAATATTAACTGGTGACTTTAATTCACACCACGTGTCTTGGGGTTTCAAGACTGATGTAAATGGAAGACGCTTGTGGGAATGGACTGTTGATAATAACTTATCTTGTGCAAATTTCCCCACTGTTACGTTTATTAGGAGACAATCAAAGTCGGCGATAGATCTGACCTTTTGCAGCTCCTCACTAAACATTTCGTCGTGGAAAACATTAGATTGCGCAACAAACAGTGACCACCTTCCTATTAGCTTTGATATTAACTTTCCCGGAATATTTTTAACTGGTAAAATTGGCTCGTTTGTAAATTATGAGCGCTTACAAAAAGACTTGAAGCCCACTTTGGTTCTTCGCAAGGACATGCAGGAAGACATTCGGGCTATGAGTCTGTGTGCGGTACTGAAAAGAGCAATAAAAAAGTCAACTTTTTCAATAACTTCAGGCACAGGCGGGTCGTTTAGCCCATGGTGGAACGCTGATTGTACAAGGGGGTATAGAAAACGAAAAGCGGCGTGGAAGCAACTTATCCACAACCAATGCCCAAAAAACTGGTGTGACTATAAATACGTGGCAGCAGATTTTAAACGCACAGTACGCAAAGCAAAAGATGACTATGACACTAACAAATTTAGCTATCTTTCAAAACCATACAACAGAAAGGCGCTTTTTAGATTTTTGCGTTCCAGAAAAATGATACCACCATCAGACAATACTGATTCTTCAATTCTATCGCCTAGCGAACTCACTGAAATCTTAGAAAATGTTGCTAAAGGATTAGAAGAAAGGTTCAGATCAACAATGCCAAGACACATAGTAAAGCCAATTGCAGGGGAGGAGTTCAACGAGGTGACATTAGCGGAACTAGCGGGTGTAGTGAGGCACTTACCTCCTACAGCACCTGGACCAGATGGAGTAACTTCAGCAATGATAAAAGTACTATATGACATTTCCCCACATGAACTCTGTAATATGGTTAATTACTCTTTGAAAACTTCTTGGATACCGGCGGATTGGAAACTTTCCAAAATAATTCCGATACTTAAAAAACAGGGGCTTGGGTATACACTTGACAATGTGAGGCCAATTTCTCTTACATCTAATTTGGTTAAACTAACTGAAAGAGTTTTGAATACACGTGTGATAAAATACATTGAGGAGAAATCAATATTGAACCCCAGTCAAATTGGTTTTCAATCGGGATGCTCCATATGGTGTGCGCACGCGGATTTGGAGAGTCGTACACAGTTGACTAGGCGTAGAAGAGAGTATTGTGCATTAGTTACTCTGGATTTGGCCAAGGCGTATGACAAAGTGGAGCATAAAATACTAATAGAGCAGATGGAAAGGTCACATTTACCAAAATACATGACATCATGGGTAGCAGAGTTTTTAAGGGAGAGAGAGTTATATTGCTTTCAAAGGGGTTGTTTTTCTAACAGATATCGACAATACCGTGGCGTACCACAAGGTGCAGTGCTCTCACCGGTGTTGTTTAACATCTTCCTCAGTTCGATTCCAACACATAGCGATATTCATTTATATCTTTACGCAGATGACATTGCTTTCTTTGCGACAAACAGTGATCTGCAATTACTTTATCAGACATTACAGAATTACCTAAACATGATAGAGGAATGGCTTCAAAAAATTGGAATGTCTCTAAATGTAAACAAAAGCGCGCTTCTAGCGTTCTCGTTCAGGGATCCTGTTAACATCTCCTTGATGTATGGCACAGAGCAGATTCCCCAGGTGGATTCACTTAAATACTTAGGCATCATATATAACAGCTCGTTAAATTGGAAAAGCCACATCGATCACATTGCGTCCAAAGCAACACGAGCCATGGGGTGGTTAGGCAAGCTCAGCAACATAAAAAGGGGGTTGCGAAGAAATACATTGGTAATGGTCTATAAAATGTACATTCGTCCTATCATGGAATTCGGCTGCGTCTTATTTTCGGGCAGTGCGACATATAAAATGAGACCGCTAATACTATTAGAAAGGGAGGCCTTACGATTGTGCCTTGGACTGCCCAAGTTTGTTGCTAACAACGTGCTATACATGGAAGCGCGTCTACCGTCATTGTTAAATAGATTCAAAATGCTTACTATCCAAACATTTTTAAAACTATACACTGTGCCCCAGAGAACATCCTTTTATGCTTTTATTAAAGAACCAAGTTTATTTTTTGAAACTTGGGGGTCACGATTCCACTGCCCACAGATCTTGTTCGTTCAAGCGCTGCTAGAACCACTGAACGTCAAAATAAAACATATTTTCACAACAAGAGACGTTAACTTAGATCTTATGATAGAATTTGAGAATATTTATCCCTCTAACGCAAAGCAAATGCCATTTCAATATTTAAATGATCGGCTGCAGGATTACTTGGCGCATTTGAATTTGAACAACATAATTGCGACCGATGCATCCGTATCAAATGAAAAGGCTGGGGCAGGTATCTTCTCACGTTCCCTTGACTGGTCCTTTTCGGTTAGACTCCCAGATTACACACCAATATTCATGGCAGAATTATTTGCTACTGTACTGGCACTACGGAAACTTCCTTTGGGCGAATCGGAAGCAGTCGTAATTACAGATTCTTTTTCAGTATGTGCTGCTCTGTCTTCAGGAGCCAACTTAACACTTATGCACATGTTTCGACAACTCATACCGACAAACTTGAAAAAACTGCAGCTCTTATGGGTACCAGGTCATCGTGGCATATATCTCAATGAGATGGCGGATGCACTAGCCACAGTATCTCTTAGCGGTCCCATTATCCCGATTTTGCCTGATACGGCTTACGCGACAGCAATAAGGTTTAGAAACCTCTGTTTGCGTGAATACGACTGCTACTCATTGGATAAATATCGAGATTTCGCACATCTAAGATGCTGCTGGAATAGACAGTGGTGTGCAACACGGCACTTGGAAGTTACTTTTACAAGATTGCGTTGCAGAATTCCTCAACTGAATTATTATTTGCATAAAGTTGGTCTAAAGGCGTCACCTTTATGTCAGACTTGCCAAAAAATGGAAACGATAGATCACTTCTTTTTGTTCTGTCGCCGGTATTCTCATCAGCGGAAAAGATACCTGGTAGCTCCACTTGAAAAATTGGGATTAGAATTAAATGTGGCAGTAATTTTGTCGTTTGGCAGCATTAAATTCGGTTATAGCCACAGGGACGTCTGCTCTGCGCTATTTGAATACATAATTGAAACAAAGCGATTGCCATGTTAATCTGCCTATATATGTATATATATATGTGTGTATGTGTATATATATATGTGTGTATATATATATATATATATATATATATATATATATATATATATATATATATATATATATGTATATATATATATATATATATATATATATATATATATATATATATATATATATATATATATATATATATATATATATATATATATATATATATATATATATATATATATATATATATATATATATATATATATATATATATATATATAGACCCACCATTACCTCTGTCTCAAATCGCATCTGATGGCCTGCATCGCTCCCTGCTCAGATATACTCCTTTTTCGATTTTCGGCTCTCCTTTCTATATTTTTTTAGCCCAAAATTACGTTTTCTTTGAAAAACCATTAGCCTTTTAGTTAAGATCCTGCCGCCCGGTTCTTGGCCGATCCCCCTTTGTGGGTGTGCGCCAGAGTGTCAAGGATCATCATCATCATCATCATCATCATTAAGAGCTCCTCGTATGCTAATGGAGAAAGCAGCTGTCTTCTGATCGGCTTCGTATTGATTGTCCAAGCATAGGACGTCACGTTTTCACACATTTACTGATTTCACTTTGTGATAAACGTCCTCAGCAAGCACAAGTAAACATTGTATATAGGCTATTAACGCGTGAAGCTACCTGCAACCTGAAACTACGTGCTTCTCGAAATTTGGTACAATTCGTAAAGACGAGCGACCTGAAGAACACTTCTTGTGGCAGATTTTTTTGTTCATCGTCATCAACAGCAGCAGCTTGACTTAAGGCATCTTCCATGTTTTGCCAATCATCTTTGTTGTGTGCTCTCTGCTGCCAGGTTGTATCTGCAAATTTCTTACTCTCATCTGCCCACCTAATTTTCCGGCTCATCTTCACGCATATCCCCTCTTGTAGTTACGGCAATTACCCTTAATGGTCAGCGGTTGTCCTGGCACACAGCGCGTAGGCAAGATAATCACTGGTCAGTGAGGGTATTTCACTGGACTCTAAAAGACGGCAAACCAGTGAGAGAGAAGCAGAAAATGGCGCGGGCAGATGAGATTACGAAATTTGCAGATATAAAGTGGCAGCCCATAGCACAGAACCGAAATGGTTGGCTTAGAGAACTGTACATATAAGAGCTCACCTTTTAAGCTCCAGTCCCTGCGTTGCGCAGCGCCGCCATCGCAATCGTCATTGCCGTTGGTGGCGTAACTGATGGACATGAAAAAAGAATGTTCAGGATCGAATGAGACTTTAACGCAAGCTCTTTGTCTGGCAGTAGAGTATTCTACCACAGAGTCACGATTGTGCTTGTAACCATTTAGTAAAAACACCATATACTGGCCTCATTTGGGGCGAGGAGTCGCGTCAATCCACGTGATACAGCATGGCAGCAAAGTAAAATAAGAAACATCTCGTAACGCAATGATAATTGCGCAACGAGTGTGATTACTTGAACTTCTGTAATTCTATGCAAACCACTCAGTAATATTTTTTTTCAGAGTCATCGTCCACATTCAGCATCAACAAAGAGCAGTTGATATGTTTAGGAAGTGTAGTAGGTACCTCACGTATCCGCAGAAGGACAAAGAATGACGTGGTAGGTGCCGTCCTACTTCATAAAAATTATGATTGATGGTGTAGCCAATACCTTGCGAGAAGCCGAAAGTTTAAACACAGATGGTCGTACCTCAACACAAGGCTACGCTCAGACTCCGCATAAGGTATGTAGTATCGAAATCGTCCCTAAATCTTCCCCTCCCATATGATTACTTGTTTTCTTTCAGAGGTACTTGCCGTTATCAACATTCTTAACTATATTTGTCAATAAGCTCTATAACCTGCTCAATTATTCTAGGTCCCATGTTTGTGTGTACTTATTTGCACTAGTGCGCTACTGGCACTGTTTGATAACAGTGTACGGGGATGGACACACAGTCGTTTTAAAAAAGTAACTCACGTTTTCTTTTTTGCCTCTTGGCAATCCTTCACGCTGGTAGAATAACAAGATTGTTCATGGCATCCTTTCCATAAATATCTTACTAAAGCATGTGAGAAATCTTCAGGGTTTTCCCCGCTCCCGCTCTTCACTGGCCATTACGCCATGGCTCTTAACAAACAACAACCCATCCGTAGCCGCTGCTGATTAAAAATTCATATCCTTAGTTCTGAGCTCCTACGAGACGCCATGAATTCCACCACACCACAGATCGAAGTCATCGGCCCTGGCGTTGCTCCGCTTTACGCGGCGACAAGGCAAACACTAGCGAACAGTGAGATGCAGCTATACGCAGTCCGACATTAGAGGCGCAGTTATAGGTTGTCCCAACGACCGCAAAATGCACGAAAGGCTACGTCTTCCGGTCTCAACGTGGAAGTTGCCCACTTCGGACCAGGAAACTAGGACGACTTATTGGACCTAAATGAACTTCTTTCATCCACTTTGTGTGGTGGTTTAGGATAGATTGGTGTCGGCCATCTCTTGCCCCAATAAAAAAAGAAAGACAGGTTTACTAACTGAAAAGAAGAGAAGGCGGCCTGAGCCTCTTGCATCAAAATAAGACGCTTATGTCAAGTACAAATATGTGAATAAGACAATAAGGCCCAAGCACATGCACATGACTTTCGAGTGACGGCAACGAGCGACAGTAACGAGTGACAGGATGTGCTGTCACTGACGGTCATCCGTCGATGTCGACTGCCTCATCGTGAATGTTCTTTAATAAAAGATCACATGTCGCCTTCAAGTGGGTGCAACGATTTCCGGCAAAATGGCAGCACCTTTGATCCTTGCTTCCAATGGAACTTCCTCTTGATGCTTGTTGTCCGCGCGTACTTGAAGAAATGAATGTATAGACTACCTTTCATATAGTCACATCTTACGCGCAGAGTGAAGCCGCGACTCATATTTGGTTGTTCTTCTTGTTGTCGGCGGTTTGTTTTGATGTTTTGGTAGTAGCTTGCTGCAATCTCAAATCGTGATGCAACGTCCGTCGTAGCCGTCGCGGCCTACGCTTCTCGGCAACAGCTCAGGTGAAATTCGATATTTTGCTGTCGTGGTTAAACAAAATATTGCGAAAAAAGAAAGTCCCAAAGCGCCGTTATGACATCCTTAGCCACACAAGACAGTAATAGATTCGGTATGTTGACACATATATATTGTAAACTTCTTTCCACTATCCATCGACATGTAAGCGATAGTTTCGAATCTAGCAACAATGGCACTTCGTCACCAACATGTGGTTGCAGCCGTCGTGACGCGATAGCGCGACGGAGCTCGTTTGCCACACTATTTCTCCGCTGTCACTCGAAAACCATGCGCATGCTGTTCAGACTCAAAAGCGTCCCTGCAACACTTTTCGTGCTTTGTCAGGAAACAGTGCTGATCGGTAGTACAAGCTCCCAGAACACGCGAACTAAATATAGCTTCAGCACGTGGCCTGGAATTCTCGATATATTATCTAGGTCAGCTAAACATTACGTTCCCTTCTCTCGACAATTGATGCATGACGCTCAAACATCACTCGTAGTAGGCTATCTATCAGCCATTAGCCTATCCAAGCATGGCGTGCTAGGTCATTACAGGAGTCGCCACGAGAGGCCGCGGCATGTCCTCGCGTGCGCGCGTGATCACGCTCGAAAAGCCGTGCATTCGAAGAAAGAAAAAAAGAAAGAAAAAAGTTCTCAAGGTCACGGGATGCGCGCGAGGTATTTTATGTGCCCCCTCCAAGCCTCCCTACTTAGCTTCCGTGCTTTCGTCGCGACGAGAGAAGAGTGAATGCGATTGCAGCGTGCGACAACCTTTGTAACTCCGCTCGTACTGGTCGGATTCTTAGAGTTTTAGCGGAATTAAATTCGTGAGGAAATACGCTCTTTCAGTGAATACACTCCAAGGTTACTCGAAAAAATGCTTAAGGCTCTTAAGATACACAACGTACGTCTGAACACTAGCCACAAATGTACCAATTTTGCGAAGAATTCTCGAATGACTCTACAGGCAATCCGTCAATTTCATAAGCGTCTTAATAGTGTAAAACTTCAAACTTTCTGAAACATATAGGTCGAATAGCCAAGACAGACTTGTAGCAAGCTTCCTAAATTTTATAACACTTTTCATCTGCTGGAGCATATTCTTACGTCAGAAAGCTAGTTTTACTGTACGACAGACTCCAAATCCCGGTAAGGGTAAGAGCCGCATCGCATTTTCCTTTTTTGCAGTTTCATCTGCTCAAGTACAAATCCTTCGTTTCTCTTTTTTTGTCCTCTCTGTGTCTTATATACGCACTCGTCTAAGGTGTGAATAAATCAACCGTAAGCTCCTACTGGTGTCCTTGTCTCTGTCTTTCGTGTGCTGTTTTTTTATTTGCGCAATACTTCGTTGCTAAAAGAATGCATCAGCTAGCTTCAGAACACGTGCTACTTGACTAACATAAGCATGGCTACTTCGTGGCATTTCAGTATTGGTATATGTAGTGAAAGAACGATAGTGCACCATTTGTATTTCATGCGGATCGTTGTAAATATTATTTCTAGATTACTGAAAGGGGTGCCTAACTAAAGCACTATTTATCTTTTCATAAATTTTGTCAGCGAGCTACTGAGAAAAAAACTGTGACCGTAACAAGCCTTTTCCAGCAGAATATTCTGCTTAGCTCTTTCACAACATGTGCGACTGCTTATCAGCTTATTGGCGGAACCCTTCACGAAATCTTTCTTTCTCATATGGCATGCAAATTGTTTGCCACTACTTGTCGCGCTCTGTGTTTTGTAGCACTATGGTAATATATTTGGAGCCCTACATTGCACTCATTTACCCTAACATATGTTCACGTGAAGTTAAATCAGTTTGGAAATGAGAATCGCTGCGTCTGTCGTGATTTCATTGGCCATTTTTAGAATTCACTTCAGATTGATGTTCACTTCTCACTCAAGATAAGTGCTCGAATATACTCACAGTACGTGCGTGCGTTTGTGTGTGTGTGTGTGTGTAGTGTGTGTGTTTGTGTGTGTGTGTCAGTGTTTGTGTGAGTGTTTGTGTGTTTGTGTGTGTGTGCGTGCGTGAGTGCGTGTGTTTGTGTGCGTGTGCGTGTGTGCGTGCGTGCGTGTGTGTGTGCCTGCGTGCGTGCGTGTGTGTGCGTGAGAGTGTGTGTGTGCGTGCGTGCGTGCGTGTGTGTGTGAGTGTTTATGTGTGTGTGTGCGTGTGTGTGTGCGTGCGTGTGCGTGCGTGCGTGTGTGGGTGTGTGCGTGGGCGTGTGTGTGCGTGTGCGTGTGTGCGTGTGTGCGCTAGTGCGTGTGTGTGTGTGAGTGTTTGTGTGAGTGTTTGTGTGAGTATTT
>NC_134706.1:81706528-81726528 GCF_043290135.1 Rhipicephalus microplus
AACTTGGATCGGGTCACGCGTTCCAACCGGAATTTTCACTAACAGCAGCAACGCTCAGTACATCACTTGAATCTCATTGAACTAACAGGGGCAGTGCGATATGGTGAAAGTTCATGTTTGAAGAGCGAAGAACCTTTGAAGTGCTGCTAAGGTGCCATTTGAATTATAAAACGGAACCATTAAATAAACTCGGTTTTTATTGCAACCCGTTATTCGATTTCTGTACGAAACCTTTGATACCGGGATATACATTTCGCCATAGATAGGAATGCGCATTTATTAACAATAGCGGGTATTTCAGCAGGAGCTGAATGGCGCGTCGCGTTTTTCAACCTCACCCTGAAAGGTGGCCGGCTAATGTACTTGAACGTATGTGGCTTTGTAAATCTTTTGGGTTAGAAGGAACTTGGTGGCATATGCACGCTGCATGCCAAAGAGGGTTGAGAAAAGAGGCAGTTCTCGCTACTTAGGTAAAAGTGAAAAACTATACAAAAAAATCGAGCTCTGTAAGGCAAATGTTCTGGCAGCACTGAAAATAGCTCCACGCATCACGCCACGAATATGCTGGGTTACACGTTCCTGTAATTATATTCTGACATAAGGGTTCACATAAGAGTGTTTATTTCCAGAGACGTGCAGCAGCAGCAGATGTGGCAGAGATTCTTGTTATTCGGGCAATTTTGAATCATTGTGTATTCTTGTGAACCCGCCAACAATCAGTTTCATCTCCGAGAAACGTCACCGGATGAAACCACTGTGTGCAATCTTCCTTAGTTGAAAAAAAGTCACACGTGGAATCTTGTGTGTTTACCTAAGAAAACTCGAAAGCAAGAACCACCTTCTTTTTTTTCTTTTCAGTCGATCTTGTATTTGTTCCTTTCCCCTTCCCCTCGCCGTCCTCACAAGCGCGCCTAATGTGGTTTCGGGCAGCCTCCTGTATGTGAGGCTTTGAAAGTAATTTGAACCTCACCTGGTGTTTCATTCGACCAGCCTTTGACCAAGCAACGGTATCGTGCGATGACGTCACAATGCGACGTCCTTTTGTATAATTTTATTGTCAATTCGTTAGGAAGACAAATTCAAGTCATGGGGATCTTATTATTACGACAGAGTGTGTTAACTTGTAACGAAGATTTTCTTTTCATTACTGGTATTGACGCCGAGTTTCACTATTCGCGTTCGAAGGGGCATCTAACGTTTTCACTGTAATATTCCCACATTAAAAAAATGTTACACAATTTTCGCTTGAAACAAGTCGATATTGAAAAATAGAGATAATTTATTAGAAAAAAAAACTTATCGCAAGTAAGGCATTGCTTTTGTGTTGAATAGCGAGAGAAACTGACTAAAGAGCACTTAAGCACGCCGATCTTGCTTCCGAACGATAACATAATACCAACCGTGTGATGAGAGAAGTTCTCAGTGTCTTTTTTCCCCCTCAAGTTCTTGACACTTTACCTCGAGCAAAGTTACCACGGTGGCTTTACTGCTACGGCTTCATAGTTGTGTGCACTGCGACGCACAAACTAGCAAAAATTAAGTCGATAGGAACACAAACACTGGCATTTCAATAAGTTCCTTTCTCACGCTAGAAAATTTGGCGCCCGTCACCTGCGGCGTTGTCGACAGATGACACTATGCACGCAGTAGTGAGGTAGACCTCCGTTTCATTGATCTCGGACTCGATGAGCCCGTTTTAGCTGTGACTTCATGGCATTCATCTCACCATTTAGTCCGCACGAAAAGTCTGCTTGATAACGGGAAGGGCCGCTTCTCTCTGCTTCTTTCTTCACTTATTTCTTCTATGCCTCCCCTTCTCGAAGGAGCCGGCAGGCATTGTGCCCCTACAGGTGGCAGTTGTCAGCCTCATCTCTCCGTATTCCCTCTGTCTTCGTATTTTTCCTGTACTCAATGCAAATAACTAAATGAACAAACATATAAATGAATAAATAAATTCCTTATTGTTTCCTCAAGTTGATTTGTGATGACCGCATCTCCTGTAATACTTCTTTATTCAACTGACAAGATTTGAACATGGGCTTCGCATCAGAATCTGTGTGATGACCACCATCAACAAGAATATTTGGTTATTTTACCGCTTATTTTCTAAACATTTGTGCACAATTCCCGTATATTGCTGCCCATTGTGATGAATGGGGATGGTGCGTAAGAGACAGTGAGCCTTTCAGGCTGCAGAAGACAACTTGCAATAGCGGTAAGCTAGACTTCCTGTATGATTGTTAGTAATGGCATGTTCTCTTCGCCGTCTAACATTGTCGTAGTTGCACGTGCAGCATGAATTCAAACTTGAATGCTACTTGTCCACATGATTAATTTTCACTTATAATAAATATTGTTACTCTCCACGTGTGACTGAGTCATGCTGTGAGTTGTATGACGCATGGCGCTCTCTCTTTGCACTCGTTATTCTAACACGAATCGTGATGTGCACCACATGGCTAGCTGTATTGACTACTTAATAAATTGGATGTGCCCAATTGGATGTGCCCAATAACCTGTGGCACACCCCCAGGTTATAACAGGTCAGATGCCTCTCTTCTACTAATGTTGCTTTACTCATGGGCAGCATTTGGTTTTCAAGTACGGAACCATATTTCAATCTTTTGCTCCATGTGCGAGAGTTACTTCGGTTCTTCTCGAGATACGGAAAGATGGTGCCCTTAAACTGGTGGCACCCTGTTTCTTTCAGGTACCAAACCAACAGTGCAACCACGAATCACGAGTAATGATTTCAGCATTAGTCATTCTCTCAGCAGCTTGTGCTACCTCTGTTGTAGGCCAGTTCTATGATCCTCGCTGCCCACAAAGGGAACACAGACGTAAGTAATGAGTAAAATCACTTTGTTATCGTGTCAACTGTGACGTCTCGAAAATGGCTGCAGTTAGCGTTTACATTGGAGATATCTGTGGTCGATTGCGCCGCTGTAAAAGAGAATAGACCACCGAGCGATATCAGGTTGCCGCGTCCTACTTAACATAGCGCGCACACGGAATTATGAAAAAAAGGCAGTAATACCCAAAAACTGCTCCAATGAAAATTCAAAAATTTTGTTTCTACGCTTATAACCTATCGTTATGGTGTAAATTAAACAAAGAGAATACTTCTCATTTTTATTCTCTCGCAAAATTCTCTATAAAATATGTGATTCAGAGTACTTTTTTGTCTTCTAATGCAACTCAAACAACCTTATCTAATTCAAGCCAACAGTATTCATATGTAAAAGAGAAGTAAGGCCTTGAGAGACAAACAGGGTGGTTAAAGAAGTAGAGCACGGCTGGCCACTTAGCACTGTGAAAAAGAAATGGCGCTGAGAGATGAGGAAGCAGCTCAGGGTTTGCAGACACCGGCAAAAATTGTGTCTAGTGGGTTTATTTATTTTTATTATGAATTTACTTATTTATATATTTATTTATTTATTTATTTCAAAATGATTGCGGTGTGTCTGTGCGGAAGGCGTGCTAGTATCTGTGTGTCTTTAACGGACACTCACCACACACTAGCAAGCGTTGTGTGCTAGTGTCTTATTACTTTCCCAATATTCATGAAAATTCATGTGATTGACGTAGACAATGATGCTATTATATACGCAATAGCTTGTTGTTGAGTGAGTTAATGGCTACATTACATGGTGATTTTTCCGCTAAAAAGGACGAACCCATCTGAGAGACAGGGCAGGCATTTCCCCATACTGGACCCATGTTAATTGTGTGAAGGAGACACTTCGATCGCAACAGTCCTACCAAGCTCGTGTGTTTACAAACTGGCTTCTTGTGATATTTTTTTTTGCCTGACCCGCGACGAAATGTGGAGATCAAACTCGGTCGCATTATATTACTTATAGCCTGCCTGACAGAGTCTTCGTGGCAGACATTCCTTAGGCGATGCCTTCAAAAGTCGGAGCAAATGAGAAAACTTCTTTCTAGAGATAGTTTTGTTCTAGAGATAGTTTAGTTTCTAGTGACGCGCCTATCTGTGTTAATAGTGAAAACCTGTTGAAGAAAAGTTGTAAGTCCAGTTTAGAACTCAGTGTTCATGCGCATGAACTAGCAGCGTTCAAGGTAAACATCGCAGCAAAAAACACTTGTGAGAACCAAGAGTATTGCCTATATAGAAGGTGCAGACCGCCTCGTTTAGGCTACATATAGAAGTACATATTGTCCCGCGAAGAGGCATCTCGATAATGTGCAATGTATCTTAGAGACAAAGACTAGTCCTATCTACAAGTTGATAAAGACGTCAGGTTTGTCGATTTATCGCAAGAGCTGTTCAATGAAAAAGCCCCCAGTTAATTTCTTCCAGCTCGACTAGCTTCAACAGTAGCTAAGAAGGGAAGATGTTAGTGGTTCAGAATGGGTCCCCTCGATGACTCGAGTGCACGGTGGCAGCGCGAAGGAAGAGCTGTAGTCCGACGAAGAGACTTCTAATTGCAGCCACAGGGTACAGCCCGAGTCCAAGCCCGAACATCCGCTCTCTATTTCATATTCAAACATCCTCTTTTCAACCCTCGGCTGAACAAAGAGTCTTTACACACACCAGTCACATGTTGGGACTGGCGTCATCAAAACCAATCGCAGAAACACCTTCATGACAGGCACTGCATTGGTTAAAACCACGTTACAAAATAAAACACGCAAAGGGATAGGTTCTGCGCGTGTGACCATACCAGGCCGTGCTGCCATACCAGGCCGTGCTCTCCAATACCAGGCCGTGCTGCCTCCGTCAGCAGCCGTTCTCACGTTCGAGTCCTGTCAGTTCTCTCATAAAACGTAGCTTCGTACAAGCCTTCCTAAGAGCGGTGGTACACCGTTGGGCTCCGTGCGCTTACCTGATGTGCATGCGACAGCGAGGCGCCCCGACATCCGAACAGCACTCGGTAATGACGTACAGCGGGGGAGGTTATGCTCGTCTCCCTGCCGCCACTATGTCTCATAGCATGTATAGCATATATAGACGGTTTCGATGAAGCGTAATTCAGTTTGAGCGCAAAAAGAAGGCAGAAAAACGACGTCGACTATGCCCAGTATGCGATAGACGGCACACTTCTCACTAGAAAAAATGGCTCAAGTGCACTTGGAGAAATTCGTCGGTTAGATCTTTCTGGGAACCATAATTTCATGACTTTGCCAAAGGCGTTCAGGGGCCGGATGGTACTTACCAACCATTTATTTGACCATTCACTTCTGACAGCACACAATCACCGAAAGATTTTGGGGTTCAGGACATAAAATGGTTTGAAGATAAGGTTTTCTCTGTATGTTCTCTGTTGCTTGACCGCACAATTTTTCTACTTCCTTTAGTTGGATGCGAATTTATGGGGCGTATAATTGGACGAGGATCAACTGTGAGTTTTCGTTTGCCTTGCGTAAGAATAACTTGCCATGAAGATGGTTCTATTACAAGCAGAGGGTAAGTAAAATTAAGCTGAATAAATGCAGCAATTTTCTGATTGAATTAATTACCATTAAGCTACAATGCCGCGGACCGCCATTTTGACAGTGAACATCCCGTCTTATGCCCCAAAATCATAAAAACATGCTCCCAGTTTAGAATAAAGCCGGTCACATATTTCACTATAGAGAGTACCACGTGGTCAGCCTGCCTCGTTGCGCCACACATTTTCCTACAATACTTACAAGGAGATAACCCTTGCGCAAATTTATATGCAAACTGCAACGCAGGGCGTTTCCAGCCAGTAAGAAAATGATGTGTAGAACGCGAATTCGGTTAATGCTAAATTTCACTGGAGGATTCCGAGTGACCAATTCACTTTGCGCCGAAGAGCGCTCCGCTCTGACGAACGGCAGCCAAGGGAGATCTGCCATTTCTTCTGTCTCACGCCAGAACAAATGGCAGAGGGCGCTAGCACACATTCATTTCCGGAAACACCCAACATTCCTTGCGTTTCGTGCCGTTTTCGCCTTCGCACGGAGAGAACGGGTGCGCTTGGGCAGCGCGTTCCGTTTCTCACGTACATCGCCGCGCCATGCGCATGCGTAGAATGCTTGTGACTTCGGGCTAATCCTGCTGCTTTTCGCGGAGTAGAGAAGAGTGTATCTGGCGGTGAAGCTGCTCCGGATTTGCCAATAAAACATACAGCGTGCCAAGTAAATCTGCCAATTGAACAGAGCTGCTCCGCATGGAGCAGAAAAACTGCTACCCGAAGTGCTCCGAACCAGTTAATAGAATTCACCACAAGGTTCAGTCTTTCAGCTCCGTTTGGCCCCTTGCCGGCTTGAGGTGCTACGTAAGAAGGCCCTCAATTTCAGACATCTACAGGCGACCAAATAACATCATTTGTAATTCGTTTAATAGCCATGGTTCATTCTCGAACGTCGCGAACTATGCTAGTAGGCAAAATCGCACCAGATATCTCAATGTGGGCATGTAGTTCACTGCGCTTATCGGCATGGATATATATTCATAGGCATGCACTTCTCTTTCCATGCCCATGAATAGCGATGTCAATATGGGCACGGAAGTATTGCACCTGCGCGTGGAAACTACCTTAAAACTCCGGTTTTCGGACAACACACTCAAATGACCTGGCTTTCTTTTTCTGCCACGAACAGAAACAATCGTGAAAGCGCGCTCATCCACGAAAGGCAGAGCTGAAGCACCAATAACAAGCTGGTATTCCGGAGTCAACAGCACGGCATGCTCTGGTTCACTGTCTACACAGACAGCAAGTTACCCCGGAGGTGAAAGCTCAGGAAGCAGCGGCCAAATGGCAACGTCGACAACTAGCTGCTACTCCCTGTTTAGAGCACTGAAGCGGCGGCTGGACGGCAACAACCAATTGTACATAAGCTGCGCACACGTGTAGACCCTAATTTAAACGCGCTAATGGGCAACAGGGTCATTTATGGTGAGAAACATCTCCAGCGGTTCTCCTACTCGTCGTTATTCACTTCGTGGACATGCGTCTATTTTAGTACCTCTGTGGAAGGATGTGCAATAACAACGAAATTCCGGATGAAGAGGACGAAATAGAAGCACAGACCAATATAGGAAGCTCGGGAGATCTTTAACAGAAGGATGTAAGGGGGGTAGTGTAGCTTTGCTATTTTCTTCAGGATCAGGCTGGACTACGGCTGCATTAACCACGTGACCAAGTACTTTTGCTTCAATATGGTCAGAATGGCATTCGGATAAGTTCAGCTCTAAACCAGCGTTGCAGAATACTTCAAGTGGAGAGCCGCTTAAGATCACATGAGAATGTTGGCGAAAAAAAAAAGCTATGGCATACTTAGGTAGCGTAAGCATGTTGACTGCTTGACTCCGCGCAGACGAGAATTCACGCTGTGCTCAAAGTTTGTAGGCGCAACGCAAAGCCCAAATGGACAGACTTTGAAAGACGGTGCAGGCCATCTGAAATGAGAAATGCGTTTTTTTCTTGGTGTTGTGGGTCAAAAGTGATCTGCCAATGACCAGATCGAAGGAAAATGACTGAAATAAACTTGGCGCTATGAAAGCAGTCGAGTGCGTCTTCTATTCGTGGCAAGGGGTAAACGTCCTTCGTTGTCAATCAGCTCATTGAGTTGTCGGTAATAAATGCAAAACCTCTTGACAAGCACCACCGGGGAGGCCTACGAACCAGATGAGTCTTAGACGACACCCTTGGCGAGCATAATTTCGACTTATTTACAGATGACAGCCCGTTCGGCAGCAGATACACAGTGAGGGTATCATTGAATTTGGTTGGCAGCTCCGCAGTTAATGTGGAGGGTCACAACCGTTTTCTGGCCTGATGGGTGGATGGTTGTCAAAATATAGAATATATCTGCATAGGATGTGAAGGGAGGGCGGAGATATTGTGCTTCGGAGGGTGAAAGAGCGGGCGCTGTCATTTTGTCACTCACTTTCAATGCTCAAAACGACGGTTGTAGCGTGAGGGTTGACATGTGAACTAGGTTCACCAGGTAGCAATTAAGACATATCGCATGCTTGCAACAATGATGCCAGGAGCAAGACATTATTACATTAAAACAGCAGTTTGGTGAAATGTTGTGCTGCGACTTCATATGTCTTCTCAAAATTGCTAGTGAACCACGAGTAGTGTTAGTGAAAAGTATGGATGAAGCTATACGTACGAGCCTTGATTATCTTTTAAATTGAACACATTGCAACAGTAAATTATCGAAAACGAGAAAGAAACAAACAAGTATGGGAAAAGACGCCAACATAGCTCAGCATGTTCGTACTATAGTACGAACATGCCAAGTCCACGTGATTTACTAAAGCAGAGTGCTCTTAATTTTGCAACCGAACCACCTATATCTACTGATATTCAGCAAGGTTTCGTAAACACGCATCTTGATGACAGAATTGTCCTGTCACTGTCACATTAATTTGTTTTTTTATATTCAAGCACCCAATTTCCCAAAAAGTTTATGAAAAGCGGGAATAACTGATATGCTTGATTGTGTTGGTGTTTTATTTACCCAGACTTCAATGTTGAGAAATGTTTATATACCCATACCACCAGTCATTGTGATGTTTAGGATGGTTAGAGCACTTCCACTACTGTGCAGTGGCACAGGAAACAGACAGGGAGACGTGTTCAAACGTTTACATACAAAAGAAAGGCTATAAAAAGTCAGTGATGTGGGCGCCGTCGGGAAAACCACCCCGGTACATGAGGAAGGACAGTCCCGTGGACTCACGACTCGAGCAGCGGTGGCGTCATCTAGGAGATGCCTGGACCAGCGCGACCTAGGACCTTGTTTCCGAGCTCTTGATCACCGCCTGGGGGTAGCGGTTACGTGCGGGTTCTGGCAAGCACAGCACCGTCTGTGCCGTGCTGAAATGCTGCTCGCTACAGCCTTGGTGCGGCAGCTCAGTCACCGGCGTTCCTCGCCTTGGCCAGGGCACTGCCAGGTACCCTCGGGTGCACAGCTCGTGAGCTCGCGGCCCACGTCCGAGTCTGGTGCGTCGCTCGGTACGGCTCGGCACCACTCGGTGATCTTCGATTCAGCCAGAAACTCCCCTGGCACCTGGATCCTCGGCCACCCTGGACCTTGCACGGCTCCGTGGTCCTTCGTGCACACGCCCTCGTCTCGCCCGGCAGAACGTCTCGCTCGTCCCCTGAGGGCCAGATCAGCGGTACGACGGACGCCGATAAGGTGCAGGGCAGGAGGCGGTGGAAAGGCGCTATGGAATGCGCTCACTTTTGAGGATGGCATGGGTGCGACTACGTAGCAGTCAACCCGCATCGGAGACGCGATGCTCCATGTGTGTAATGGGCCAGCCCGTCCAGCGAACAGCTTGCATAGAGACGCGATGCTCGGCGCAACCGTGATCATTAGCCAGGCCACGTTCATCGCTGTGCCGAACGGCTGACCGTGGAGACGCCTCGCCGAGATCCGCGATGCCCTCGGCAAGGAAGAGAACAGCAGGCCAGGCCGCGCCCCGAGATGCAGTACTCGTGCCGGGAATGCAGCCCCAGCTGGTGGTTGGATGGCAGCAGCGTGGACGGCTGCGTTCCCTGGCCGGAACCTGGATCGCCTGCGTCCGACGCTTTGACCCGCTGTCTTCCGTCTGCCGCTGCTTCCGCTCGTCCCCAGCCACAAAGCCTACCGCCCCTTAATGATCACACGTGGCCCAATCGTAGCACGCCACTTCTATCGGCCACAGCAAGTCATCAGCTGATTGGCGCACAGTTGCCTCGTAATCGCACGTGCCTTGTCCCGCACCTCCGTCGTTGTCGTTTTTCTCGAATCCTCACAGTCATTATATGGCAGAACACATAGCATGTCACCAATTACCTGATTATACTAAGACGAATGTTGAACCAACTAATGCTTTACAGATGCGATGTCATTGGTTCTGAAAAAACAACTGTTTGAATGCAGGTGTCCACAAGAGCATGGAAAGAACCCCCATCCCGGGGCGCCCCCTTTTAGTAGACCTTGGCCGCATTGCTGTGAAAGGTGTTGAGTTCAACTGGTAATGAAAAGCTCAACTGTACCGCTAATCGCCACAACGCCAGCATCAATCCAGGCTTTTTTTCCCGCTGAAAAACGTCATTTGAAAAATTTTGAGCTTCCACCTATTGCAGTGAAATATTCGAAGGGTGCTTTTGAAATAAATTGTCTAAACTAAACCTGCTCCTTCTGCGTCGTTGTTCACTTTACTTTAGAAACAGCTTGCATTCCCTTAGAAGTGCTTTCTATACCAGAGATAAAATTGTGATCTTATGTAGTCGACGCTAACTGAGATAACAATCTCCGACCTACTGCAAGATCATACGCTTCTTAGGACCTCGCCAAGCCAGGCGCGCCGCCATAAGGTAAGACAAGGCATGCGACACAGCTGACAATTATCACTTTCGTACGAAATAGGTGTCTTCACTTCGCTTATTTTAGTGCGCTGTGTACAAATATGCATAAATTAAACGAATTATCTATAAATTAAATATTGCCACCTGGTGTTAAGCTTCACCTTTAATTAAGCTTCACAAATAAGTCTCTGAATGCTTCAGATCTATTACACGTGTACAAAAACTGGTGATATTTCACCCCTACAACTGCACCTGTCATATGGTGTATGCATATCAGAAGGTTGACGGCCGAACACAACGCTATTAGCCCTGTGGGCGGTTGTGTATAGAAGCTGCCAGTACGCATTGTTCCAGCCAAAAATTTTTCTGTCTGTTGTATTTTGTACTCATGCTTTCAGGCAAATATTACTGGTACCACTTCTCGTTGTAACGATTTTGCTAGATATGTGAAGCAAAAGGCGAGTCCTGGAAACCCATGTGGTAGATGCAAACTGCAACGGTTGCCCCATAAGATGCTTAAATACGTCATCGTTTAGCAGCAACTCTAATACAGTATGCCTCGTTGGCGAGAATAGCCGCGACGTGGCTCTCAAACAAATGTCATCATCATGTCGGTTTTATTGATTTATCATGAATAAAGCACTCGGTAGATGGCTTGCACGACATTGTGGTCTAAAACGCTACCTTTGCTTAGGTACCGTGCTCTGCCCACCCCCAAAAATAAGAAACAACCCATAATTACGATTATACCTTACGTCAGTTCTGAGCGCAGTTTGGTGCTTCGATGAACCCAATTTCGTTTGAAGTTTTCGCTTTGAAAAAATTTCCCAAAATTGATGTACCGCCCACATATTTTGCACTTTTTTGATGCTTTATGCGGTTGATGACAACGAAGAATAAGAGTTGAGTACTTTGTGGTAGGTGGGAAGCAATAAACCCCCCGCGCAATGACCAACTAGGCTTGTGGGATCATTGGTCACTAGTTTATTCTTCTATACCATGCCAAAGTATATAGGCTAGCACGATTTCTTGCCGGAGATGACGCATGTATAGGGTCTTCTTGAAAATTAGTTTCGAGCACTAGCGTGACTGTGTGAAAAAATGCCCGACTGTCACTCAAAGGGCTCGGATTCAAATCTGAATCGATCTTTGGCGTTATTTCTCAGTTTTATGCTGTCACTATTACCGGTTACGCCACCGATGTCGACCGCGACAGTGACGCCTCTCGAAGGAACGAGTGTTCGTCAGCTGCGCTTAATATGCTAAGACAGCTTGGGCTCAGTGGTGCCAATGTGTGAAGAAAGGCCGGATTCGGGCAGCCTCCTTTATATTTCTTGGTTATCTTTTTTCCTCCCCTTCTCTATTCCTGTTCTTACTTTGCTATTTTTAAAGACGACAGTCTTTCTTGGGGACCTTCGACGAAAAAAAATTGGTCTACATTTGTTTGTACATTTGTTTGTTTGTGCGCTCTCAACGTTACCTCAAACGGCCGACTCTATCCGCAGCGCCCACCAGTAATGCTCAAGGTTTAACGTTCATACTTGTGTGATTGTCAAATAAAAAGCAATTATTGCGCATATTTCAGGCTCCATAGCAACACGTCAAAGTTTTGTATGTGCGCCTTTATACAAGAGAAGGCACGCACAAGTGAATCTAACCCCCGAATGCAGAGATGTTACTTGACACGTACTTGACTCGTTCTTGACTCAAGACAGTCTTGCCGGTCGCCATAAATCGTTCTCGAACTTGCGGATGACTTGAAGGCGACTTGGCTCGGTCGAAGTCAGGACAAGTTTCAAGTCAGCTGCGGGGCTTGCTTAAAAGCGACTTCACGCGTTATTCCAACATGGCCACCTGTCGAATGGACGTCGCGTGAAAGGTGGCCGCTTTTGAGTTTGCTTGCCTCGCCATAAGCGTAGCATTTTTTGAGGCGCACTGCCTGCCGAAGATTCTTGGAACCGCTTTACGTGACCAAGGAAATCCGATGGAGTTGTGCGACGAGCAACAATTCCACGCTAGATACAGATTCATGAAGAACGCCGTAGGGCAGCTGCTCGTTATGTTGCCGCTCCGTGAAAGTGGGGACAACCGAAGACAGCCCGTGCATTCAGTGTTATAGCTACTGATGGCTCTCAGGTTTTACAGCGCTGGCACATTCCAACCAGTCACCGGAAATTTCGTCCGCATTCCGTAGTCGACAGTGTGCCGTGCAGTCGGAAAAGTTACGCTACTCATCGCAAAGCACCTGTACGCGATGCTGGTGCGCTTTCCGCAGCAGGCGGACTGTTACGAAGTGGCTGAGTTTCCTTGCGTGACAGGTTGTGTAGACTACACACATGTGCGTATTAATAGCCCCGGTATCGACAACGCCGAAGTGTTCCGTAACCGCAAAGGCTATTTCTGTTTTTCTATAACACGACGACACTTTCCGTCTCTTTCGGTAAAAAAAAGTTGACTCGGTGCTGTGTCCGTGTGCCTCGTCTACCCTTTCGTCCCGTCTAGGGCGCTGTTTCTCGCTCAGAAAGGCATCGCTTGTAGCACAACGCTACGTAAAATTACACACACACACAAAAAAGAGGTGCCCCTATCACGGTTTTTTTTTTCCGCGTCACCATCATGCAGCGATACATTGCTGCACCCCGCGAGACAGAATTCTGCTGAGGGCAATGTCCTGACCCCCGCTTTTACTTTTGTTTACCAAGCTCGACAAAAAGATACGAATCACATTTGTTCCCAGAACTTGTTTTTTTTTTCATAATAACTGCGACCTAGCCCATTACAGGCATGCACACAGGCGAACAGAAAGGCAAATACCGTGAAAATCGCGTCACCTCGTGAGCCAGGTCAGCACAAATACATGCCATGGCGTTCGATTGAGGAAAAAAAACGACGAAAGAACCCAACGCGATGCTTGTTTCTCCTCCAAACAAGCAACCATGGAGAAACGCACCGAATTTGGGTGGCCACTAAAACCAGCGGGCAACGAACGCTTTACAGAAGCAACACTGCGCATCGCTGTGGTGGCAGGCCCCACGTGCCACTCGTTAGCCGTAAAATGGCAAGAATATGCTTGTGGCCCTTCGTTTTTATAGTTATTTTAAAACGTATGGTCTTTTTTTGGTGTAATGCATGCCTTACGCGAACCACTTCAATAATAACCTCGTTAGCAGGCAAGCAGCGTGTTTCTGCTTTCAAGCTCGTACTTGACTTGACCAAGCAAGACAGCCTGAGCATCTATGAAACGCGGAGGCTGACTTGGGCGTTTTGAAGTCCGCTCCTTGCTTCGCGCCGACTTGCTCAAGTTAAGTTGAAGTCGCGAGCCAAGTAACATCTCTGCATTCGGGGGTAAAGACCATAGCGTTAAACATGCGGCCCTGGCAGTGCATTGCAATGCTCAAAATGGCAAGTGTTACCAACGCTTTCCTAAAACGACACGGTGGTGGCACCTGTCCGTCGCTTCGCATACCACACCTTATCACCTCCGAGAATGGCACGCATCTTTCTCCGCAGGCACGCAACCCTTTCTTCTTTTTCGAAGATGTCACAGAACGAGCGCTAAAAACGGGCGCGCCGCCAAATGCTTGCAATAACGCGCCCAGAGAGACGCGGCGAGGTCAACGAAAAAAAAAGAAAAGAGAAAACAAGCATCCAAGGCTCCCCGGGCGCGCGACGCCTCTCCTCTCGGAAGCGTGGCTTCGCCGATGAACCTCCTCACCCCACAGCGGCGGCCGGGCAAGCACTGGAACGTTCCAGAAGGAAATGGGCGTGTATGTCGGGTTGACTCATCTGTCGGGGACGGCCCCCGTACAGTCTCGCGCTTCTCCCCAGCCTTCGCTGCGTATCGCGCCGACGAAATGACAAGAACTTTCTAGAATGTGGCGCGGAAGGTATTTAATCGAGCGGCCGAGACGAGAGAGCAGGAGAAGACGGAAGTTGCGCCAGAGTGCGAAGGGATCCCGCCGTGTAGTCGGTGAAGGTTTGTCCGTAGGGACGAAGCAGGAGA
The DNA here is from genome assembly GCF_043290135.1 of Rhipicephalus microplus. Taxonomy (NCBI): domain Eukaryota; kingdom Metazoa; phylum Arthropoda; class Arachnida; order Ixodida; family Ixodidae; genus Rhipicephalus; species Rhipicephalus microplus. The sequence goes on from NC_134706.1 coordinate 81,720,833, forward strand.
TGAAGAGGATTTCCACCTGATGGGTGAAGGCTCGAGCTACAGGCAAGAGCGTGTGTCTACCGCTATCGAGCGAGGACGCGTGGCAACAGCTGCGTGTGTGAAGCCGACGTATTCGGGCGAAGAAGTTTGAAGCTTGGAGAGTGGCCTATTGAAGACGGGAGGTTTCCTGGAAGAGAAACTTCGGCGAGGTTTCCTGGAAGAGAAACTTCGAGGGCGCGGAACGACAACAACGCTGGACTTTGAGTGAGTGATTCTCGGAAGAGTATCATTCAGACTTTTGTTCCAAGGACTTTGGACTGAATAGGTTTTATATCTCTTTAGTCTTTAAGTGTCTTGGTTGTTCAATGCATGCGACTGCATTGTAGTGCGTATTGTTGTCTGTGTCCGTTGTTTCAAGTGTGGTTGATTGTACTGTGTAGTACGTCGTTTGTTTGGTGACGTATTGTATGTAACTATTGTGGAGTGTGCATTCTTGTGTTTGTTTTCGATCTGCCATTTCTGAGAATATAGTATTTGTTTTGTTTATCAACTCTCGGCTCTGACTTGTTCTTTGGGCCACAGCCGGCGTCCGCTGGCGCGCCAAAAAGGACCACTTCTAAATTGTCGACGCTTTCGTGGTGCGGTTCGGAGGGCCAATACTTCGGCCCTTGGAATTAGCCCGGCGATCGCCTCCCTATTTAACGGGACTTGTGTGTGACAATTAATCTGGCGTCCGCGACAGGACCTTTTGGTGCACAGTGTGTCCAAAGTAGTGAGAAAGAGCCTCCAGTTGGTGATACTGCTATCGGAACGATTTTGTGTGTTGCTCAGTGTTCTTGTTAACGAGTGCAGGGGAGTGTTCCGATAGACTGATTTAGGCAGATACTTTTTGCACGCGGCAAGGTTTTATTTGCGAGTTCCGAGACAAAATGGATCTCGAAAAGTTAGTCGCTCTTGGTGAGAAGATGGGTCTTTCTGGCGCCGAACTACGGAAGTGGGTCACCCAGAAGGAAAAAAAAGAAAAAGAGAGGGCCAAAGAAGAAAAGGCAGCTGAGCTGGAAAAAGAGAGGCTGGCGGTCGAAAGAGCCAAAGCGGAAAAAGAGGCTGAGTTGGAACGAGAGAGGTTGGCAGCTGAAAAAGCCAAGGAAGAAAAAGCAGCTGAGTTGGAGAGAGAAAAGCTGGCCGCTGAAAGGGCGAAGGAAGAAAGAGAGCAACAATTGAAGTTGGAGTTGGAGAGAGAGAAGTTGGCAGCCGAACGGGCGAGAGAAGAAAGAGAAGCGAGGGAGCGACAGCTGAAGGAAGAAAGAGAAGCGGAGATGGCTGAAAGGGAACGGCAGCGGCAGCACGAGATGGAACTCGAGCGGCTCCGTTTGCAACAGCGAAGTGAAACTCCCGTCCAACCTAGAGTTGAAAGCAGCGAAAGGGAAGATCATGGCTTCCGCTTGAACCCAAGCAAGCTGCTCGTAGCGTTTGATGAGAGGAAGGACGACCTTGACGCGTACCTTCACAGATTTGAGACGATTGCAAAGAGCCAGAATTGGCCGGAACATCAATGGGCAACTGCTTTGAGTACTTGCTTGAGTGGTGAAGCGCTCAGTGTGTACGGTAGGCTGACGCCGACCGATGCAGCCAACTATGCAAAGGTGAAAGCTGCTTTGCTGAAGCGATTTAGATTTACTGTAGAAGGATTCCGGGACAGATTTAGGACAGGAAAGCCAGCTGATGGTGAGACGGCTACACAGTATGCCGCCCGACTTAGCCATTATTTCGACAGATGGATTGAACTTTCAGGGACAGCGCAGGAGTACGATGAGCTTAGAGAGCTCCTAATTAGAGAACAATTTCTTACCAGTTGCCACCCAAGCCTGTCGCTGCACTTGAAAGAGAGGAAGGCTGAGTCACTTGAAGGAATGCTTGAATTGGCTGATCAATTCTTGGAAGCGCAAGGTGGAACTAATTTGGCCAAGGTCAAGAAGGAGTGTCCCGAGGATTCGAAGAAATTGGCTCCCGAAGAAAAGAAGCGTGCACCCGAGAGCATTTCGCGATGTTTTCTGTGCAACCGAGTGGGTCATCGCGCGAAAAACTGTCGAACGATTTTTACGAGCCCTACGGCAGTAAAATGTTTTAAGTGTGGCCAGACTGGGCACAACGCAGACGCTTGTCGGAACGGAGTGAGTCAAACTCACCAGGTATCTTGTGTGCAAGCGGCACCGAAATCTGATAATAATGCCGTCGCCGATGGATTCGTAGAGTTGAAGAATGGGGAGAAAATTCCTATTTTGGGTGCTGTAATGTCAAAACAGCCAACCGGTGTTACGAAAGGAATGCCAACGCTGCCAGGAAAAGTTGCGGGCCAAAAGATTACGGTGTTAAGAGATACCGGCAGCTCCACTGTTATCGTGCGGAGAAACTTAGTACGGGAAAGTGAGTTAACCGGCAAAACGAAACCGGTTTGCTTAATTGACCGTACAGTTCGGATGCTTCCCGAAGCAGAGATTGAGGTTGAAACCCCATACTTCAGCGGGAAGGTTACGGCTCTATGTATGACGACCCCCCTTTACCACCTTGTCATCGGAAACATCGACGGGGCGCGAGGACCGAATGATCCGGAATGTTTGGGAGAAGACCCGAAGATAGAGCCCTCGCCAACCCAGCGACCGCGAGATACAGTGGAGGAGCATCCAGTGACGGATCTCACTAGAGCCCAAGGTGAAGCCGCGGCGCAAGAGACAGCGAAGGAGAAGACGATCGTGTCGAATAAGTTCACGTGCTGGGCAGCTGGACGTACGTCGGCACGACCCCAACCGACCGACAGTGTAATGGTTACGGAGTTGGCCAGCCAAGCCCAAGGCCATGACATGAACGAGCTGGCAAATAAACAGATAGGACCCGTTGAATGTTATGACCCGTTAATGGTGTCGGAAGTGACAACGATGGCTGAGACGCCGCCTCAGATATCGTCGTTGGAAAGGGCTCGCCGAAAAAGAACAAGGAAAAACAAGAAGAGATCGAGCGAGCACCGCAAGAAAGGACGCAAGCGCAGCTCGAAATACACAGGATAGGTGCTGAGGTCAAATCAGAATGTGTTTGGCAGTGCTGAGTGCCATATGTTGTGTTAATGTTGTGTTATCCTGTGTCACAAGTGTCGAAGAGCCTGTGTTGTGATGTGATGTATAGTGCTGTCTGATTGTTGTAATGAGAGAACTTTGTACGTTTGTATTGTTTGGAATGTGTGATGAAGTGTTGTAGTCATGTACCTGTGGCTATATTTCATGTGTTGTGGAATGGAACTACAATGTATGATTGTATTGAGCGATCTATTGCGAATGGGAAGTGTCATGAGCGACGGTTTGTGTTACAGTCTTTCAGAGTGTGTGGTGACTGTTCGCGCTCGTTTGTGTGGTTTTGAATATTATGAGATAATATTGTTAAAGTGGGGGGCAGTGTCACAGAACGAGCGCTAAAAACGGGCGCGCCGCCAAATGCTTGCGATAACGCGCCCAGAGAGACGCGGCGAGGTCAACGAAAAAAAAAGAAAAGAGAAAACAAGCATCCAAGGCTCCCCGGGCGCGCGACGCCTCTCCTCTCGGAAGCGTGGCTTCGCCGATGAACCTCCTCACCCCACAGGGGCGGCCGGGCAAGCACTGGAACGTTCCAGAAGGAAATGGGCGTGTATGTCGGGTTGACTCATCTGTCCGGGACGGCCCCCGTACAGTCTCGCGCTTCTCCCCAGCCTTCGCTGCGTATCGCGCCGACGAAATGACAAGAACTTTCTAGAATGTGGCGCGGAAGGTATTTAATCGAGCGGCCGAGACGAGAGAGCAGGAGAAGACGGAAGTTGCGCCAGAGTGCGAAGGGATCCCGCCGTGTAGTCGGCGAAGGTTTGTCCGTAGGGACGAAGCAGGAGATGAAGAGGATTTCCACCTGAGGGGTGAAGGCTTGAGCTACAGGCAAGAGCGTGTGTCTACCGCTATCGAGCGAGGACGCGTGGCAACAGCTGCGTGTGTGAAGCCGACGTGTTCGGGCGAAGAAGTTTGAAGCTTGGAGAGTGGCCTATTGAAGACGGGAGGTTTCCTGGAAGAGAAACTTCGGCGAGGTTTCCTGGAAGAGAAACTTCGAGGGCGCGGAACGACAACAACGCTGGACTTTGAGTGAGTGATTCTCGGAAGAGTATCATTCAGACTTTTGTTCCAAGGACTTTGGACTGAATAGGTTTTATATCTCTTTAGTCTTTAAGTGTCTTGGTTGTTCAATGCATGCGACTGCATTGTAGTGCGTATTGTTGTCTGTGTCCGTTGTTTCAAGTGTGGTTGATTGTACAGTGTAGTACGTCGTTTGTTTGGTGACGTATTGTATGTAACTATTGTGGAGTGTGCATTCTTGTGTTTGTTTTCGATCTGCCATTTTTGAGAATATAGTATTTGTTTTGTTTATCAACTCTCGGCTCTGACTTGTTCTTTGGGCCACAGCCGGCGTCCGCTGGCGCGCCAAAAAGGACCACTTCTAAATTGTCCACGCTTTCGTGGTGCGGTTCGGAGGGCCAATACTTCGGCCCTTGGAATTAGCCCGGCGATCGCCTCCCTATTTAACGGGACTTGTGTGTGACAGAAGATAAATGCCAGATGGCGCTCGTGTATACCATGCCTCGATGCGCTCGTTCATCCCCGCTGCACGCTTGAGGCACGCCAACGCAGCGCCTTCAGAATACCATTCACCGATTTTCTTGCGCTTAACATCAAATAAATCTTTCATTCACTCTCTCTGGACGCAAGACTATTGTCTTTCAACGACATTTGCAGTGTAACATGCAGATCCGGAGCCAATGGTTTCCTTTCATTTCCATTTATGTCAATTTTATTACTATGTTTATTCTTTACCTCTCTCTCTCTATTTGTCGCTTGCGTCATCTTCCAGTTTTTAAGCGTGGTTTGTGTTGTGTTATTCTAGCCATAGTAGTAGAACTGAGGAGCTCGTAGAACAACAGGAATGACCTTTCTATTCGGGGCGAGTGCCGGCTAAATATGCTACAGTTGTCTATGTGGGGCTTCGCCTGTGCTGATATCATAACCAAAGCTCTGTAAGAATAAGCGAGAGAAAACATGCGTTATTATCATCCTCAAGGCGCTCAAATACGCCAAGTAACCGCGACAGCAAACAATCCCAGCGTATGACAGCATATAACAGCCCTTAATGTCATCTGCACTTGAAATAGGGATAAGAATGACGTAGAAGGGCAGCTTACTATGCATTGCTTAACCACTTCCCTCTCTATATATTATAAAAATCTCGCTTTCCTACCAATGACGTCCCTATCTAGTGCACTTTGTAAACTTAATACATCACACCCGTGCATACGCTTAAGGAGGATGCATTTAGCACTGACATCAAGCCCTTGCGCAACGCACTCTCGCCACACGTGCAACGTTCGATCTTCTTCACAGTGCGTGCAACATTAGATACAGACTCATAAGACTGCACCGCTTCCGCAAATAAGCCTCGCGGCTGCCTTAAGCGATTTATGACGCTGATCAAAGATATTTTCGTTTTTAACAAGACTGATAACGCTTTTGTGGCAGCATCGTTTTTAGTACTGAAATCAATTTGTTCTCGTTTTAACAGCGAAAACTGTGTTGAGATCACAACAGGGGTCACGCGCAGCGCCGTAGTTGACCACCGCTACCACCGCCGCCGGTTTCCGTAACTACTTTATAACTGTC